>NW_028270156.1:45203007-45503007 GCF_037043375.1 Chiloscyllium plagiosum
ACTTGAATGCTGTACTCATTAATCAATGGACTCCAGGCACTGTCCATTAAATAATTTGTAGCTAGAAGGAAGAATTTCTCTCCACATGAATATACACCAATCTGTGTCAGCTCACACTCGAACTCCATCATCAAAACCAACAAGAGTAAATTTTGGGTTTGCATGAATATAAGGAGACCAGCTCTTGTGATGAAAATAAAGCGACAGCCAGTGTCCAATATCACTTCCAGGAGTTGGACAGTATTCGGCCACACAGTCACGAATGCATAAGGAATACAGTAGGGGGCTGGGTATGCAGCCTTGCAGTGCACCAGTGTTGAGGGTTATCATGGAGGAGGTATCATCAGCTATTCTTACTGATTGCGGTTTATGGGTCAGGAAGTTAAGAATCCAGTTACAGAGGGGGCAGCCAAGACCTAGGTCTCAGAGTTTGGAGAGGAGTTGTTTAGAATTATGGTGTTGAAGACAGAGCTGTAGTCAATAAGTAAGAGCTTGACGTAGGTATTCTTGTTATCCAAATGTTCCAAGGATGAGGGTGGGGCTGAGGAAATAGGCGAATTGCAAAGGATAAAGGCAATCAAGTAGGCTGGAGGTGATGTGAACCATGACTAACCTCTCAGAGCACCTCATAATTACAGAGGGTAGAGCTATGGGGCAGTAGTCATTGAGGCACACTGCATGACTTTTCTTTGGCACTGGGATATTGATGGTCTTCTCGAAGCAGATGGGGACTTCAGACTGAAGTAAAGAGGAGTTACAGATATCAGTGATTACTCCTGCCACCTGGTCCATACAGGATCTGAATGCACAGCTGGGGACTCCATCTGTGCCAGTCGCTTTCCATGGATTCACACTCAAGAAGAAGGTGAATCTAATGTCTGCTGTGGTGACTGTGGGTGCAGGTGCATCTGAGGCTGTTGGGATAGGTGACATTGTTTCACTGGGTGTTTGTTCAAAGTGAGGGTACAATGTATTGAGTTTATCGGGTAGGGATGTATTGTTGCCGCGACTTTGCTCAACTTTGCTTTGTAGCCCATTACATAGTATAAGCCTTGCCACAAACAATGCGTATCTGTCTGGTTAGTCTGGGTCTCAAGTTTAGTTTGGTATTGCTTATTAGGGTCTCTGATGGCCTTGCAAAGGTCATGCCTGGATTTCCTGTACTAGTTAGGATCACCCGACTTGAATGCCTCTGACTTGGACTTCAATACAGAGTGGATCTCCCGGTTCATCCATGGTTTCCAGTTGGGGAACATTCTGATTAACCTCTTTGGCAAGCAGTCTTCTACACTCTTACTAATGAGGTTCATAAATGGTAGTGACTTACTCATTTAATTTGACTGCAAAGTTCTTGAATATGAACCAGCCCACACAGACTCTAAGAGGTTCCATAGAAGCCCTTCCGTTGCCTCATCCTAACCACGTGATGGTCAAGAAAGCACAACAATGCCTCTAATTCAAGAGGTTAAGGAAATTCAGCATGTCCACAAGACTTTTTACCAATTTTTACAGTTGCACCATAGAATGCATCTTGTCTGGATGTATCACAGTGTAGTATGGCAGCTGTTCTTCCCAAGATTGCAAGAAACTACAGTGACTACAGCCCAGTCCATCACACAAACCAGCCTTCCATCTGTTAACTCCATTTATAATTCCTGCTGCCTCAGGAAAACAACCAACATAATCAGAGACTTATCGCACCCCAATAATACTGTCTTCCACTCCCTTCTATCAGGCAGAAGATACAAAAGTTTGAATACATGTACAAATAGATTCAAGAACGACTTCTTCCCTGCTGTTATCAGACTTTTGAATGTTCTCTCAAATGTTAATGTTGCTCTCTCTCTGCAGTATAGTACAATCTGCCTGTAAAGCATGCATATCATTTTTCACTGAATCTTGGTAGATGTGACAGCAATAAATCAAATCAAATCAAACACAGTTAGAATGCACCAGATCCTGTGAGAGCAGTGGAGTTGGTTAGAAATAAGAGAAGCAGGGTGGAAAACAAGTGACACCAGAATAGGCTATACTGTCAAAGTAAAGTGGGACAGTGTGCCACAGTATGATGGGCCATCCAGTGCCATTGTGAATGGGACAGTGTGAGGGACCATTACTTTCAACTGTTATATGTTGCTGTGATGTTAATCACTACTAGCTTGTAGTTGGGGTAGTGTTCTGCCCCCGTCCTCTTTTCTTGACTGGGTTGAAGAGCCTTCTTGGATCACAGTTGTACAACCACTGGCAAGTCTTAAAAGGGAAGAAGCTCTTAAACAAGATGCATCTTATTGTATGATAGCAACCAGGCACAAGATATGTTAGTAAGTTGTACATGACACGTTTCCAAGATATTTGGGAATCATGTGAATATAGGATCTTGTAGGATGGAGACCTAACAATTTTGTCTTTTTTCAATCAAATTCTAATGACATCAGACTGGTTAAGGCTTAATGCACTCGCCTACATTAACTCCATTATCTTATACAATGTCTCTCCCCAAGACTTTTTTTACTCTGTAGTTAACAGTTCTACAGTTGTGTTATTATTATATTTATCAGTACTCTATTGCCCCACAGGTCCCTGATTGCATGGAGGTCTCAATGTTTCTAGAATCTGTTCTCATTCAATTTGGAAGATTGGTAGTTCTTTGGCTTTAGGACTGTTGACCTTTATTGTGTCTCCTGACCTTGAGTGATCTGTAAAGTGTATCTACACTGGGGGAACTTTTATATTAATTACTTGGATGAAGAAAGTAAATGTATTGTCGTCAAATTTGCACTCGACACAAAAATACGCAAAAAAGCAAGTTATGAGAGGGATACAAACAGTTTATAGTGAGAAACTGATATGTTAAGTAAATGGGCAAAATGTTAGCAAATGTGAAGTTGTTCATTTTCATAGGGACAACAAAAGAACAAATTACTTAAATGAAGAAGACGGCAGAAAGCTGTAATGCAAAAGGGACTTGGAAGTACTTATGCACAATAAGCCAGCACACAGGTGCAGCAGTAATCAGGACGTTTAATGGAATATTAGGCCTTATTTCAAGGGGCTGGAGTATGACAGTGGGAAAGTCTTGCTGTAACTGTATGAGATGTTGGTGAAACTACATCTGGAGTACTGAGAGCAATTTTGGTCCCCCTTTTTAAGGAAAGATATATCGTTAGAGACAGCTCACAGTAGGTTGACTAGTGTGATCCCCAGTATGAAGGGTATGTCTTATGAGCAAAGGCTAAACAGGTTGGGTCTGTATTCAATGGAGTTGAGAAAAATGAAAGGTGATCTCATTGAAACACATAGAATTCATAAGGGATTTGACAGGATAAATATTGAAAGGTTGTTTCCCTCATGGAAGAGTCGAGGACCAGAGCATAGTCTTAGAATAAAGAGTATAATAATCTCTGAATAAAGGGGTGACAATTTAAGACTGAGATGAGAGGAATTTCTTCTCTCACTGGTTGAGAATCTTTGGAACTTCTTACCGCAGAGAACAGTGGGCACAATCCTTGTGCATATTTAAGGCTGAGACAGTTGATTCTTGATCAGTAGGGAAAACAAGGTTTACAGAGACAATACAAGAAAGTGGACATGTGGAATGTCAAATCAGCCAAGATCCCATTGAATAATTGCCATTTAACATTATTTGAGAGACCTACAATTTTATGAAATTATTTTATGAAAGACAGCTGTTTTATTGATGCAGAGCAAGTTTCTTGACTTTCTAGATGAGTCAATTTCTTCTTCTTCTTCTTCTTGACCTGAAACAGTAGTCATTATTATCCCACCTCAGAGTTGGCTCCCACAGACTCATACGTAGTCCATTTCACTTTGCACAAGTAAATCTTCTTCCCAGTCTGCTAATACAACTGTATTGTTAGAAATTATTTACTTCAAATTCTTCACTTTCCTTCGGAGATAGTCTTACTGGTGAACACAACATGTTCAGACTGGGAGGAGTATGCAGCAGATCTGTGTCACAGCAAAGCAGAATGGGAGAAACATCATTGAGAAGCAGATTAGAAGGAATACACAAGTCTTGGCTGCTCAAGGAACTTTGGCTTAGATTTGATAAGCTAAAGTCTGAGCTGCAGACACAACAACACAGCGGTGGTTAGCTGGATATTGTGTTTCAGGATCTGTGCTTTGTACAGGAGGTTATGGCCTAGTGGTATTATTGCTGGACTGTTAATCCAGAGTGCTATGGATCAAGCCAGACCACTCAAAACGTTTCAAGAAGGTAGCCTCAGACACTAACTTTGCTAGTCATATTAAGCAGGTGTAAAATGCATATTCCAGGAGAGATGCCACTGGTCAAACCACTTAACTTTAAACAAAACGGAACTTATTTACAAGATTACTGAATGAAACACAAACAAAAGAGAATAGTATACAGAATAACTTAACCTATCCAAAAACCCAACAGATTATCCCAACTTAATGATGCTGTTCCAATACTTGCAACAATCCTCACAAACACCCCTTGGCACAAAAAGTAAAATCAAACACAGGGTCTTACAGGAGAGAAGTCAGAGAGGGAGTACCAGCCTGGACCTGCTTTTTGTGTCGAGCAGCTTGGCGGTGGTTGAGACGTGTACTCTTAATTTCTAAGTTATGCCAAAGGAGGGGTGGGGTATTTGCCCCTTTTCATTTAAAGAAATTTCTTTATTCACACTGCTAATCCGTGATGTATTTTCTTTCTTTCTGTTTGTGTTTGTGGTGCAGCTCTAGTTGGGAGGAGGGAAAATGGTTGGGATGGCTAGATGCCTACTGACAAGCAATTTATACCTGGCTCAGGTATTTAAATGCCTAACATGCAGTCTTGGCCGTGGGTTGGGAAGTTGGGTTTTGGGATGGGTAGTAGCCCCCCCTTGGGCAGGGAGTGAGTTCCCCGATTTAGTGCTGTTGGCACTTTATATATTGGTTTGCTTTGTGGTTTTTGTTGAATATATATTTTGATAGCTTTGTAGGTTTGTTAACTGTAGTGGTTTTACTTTGTGTTGTTTTTATGTTCGATGAATTTTGTGACACTAAGACTCGGCAATTTGTGGTATGAGTTCTTCCAGATTACTAGAGGGGGAATTTAAATGGTACTGCAGAGGTTATAGCTAATGACTTGATTAAATGGTGTACCTGGAATATCAAGGGGAGTCACTCACCAATTAAAAGGAAGGAAGTACTTTTGAGTTTTAGAAAGGAGAAGGTGGATATCGGTTTGTGACAGGAGACACACTTGGACGACAGGGATCATTTTAAACTACAGCAGAATGGCTTTGATCGGATTTACTTTTCTTCTTTTAATACCAGAAGTAGGGGAGTGGCTATATTGGTTAGGAGGAATCTCCAATTTAAGTTACTAGAGTGTGTTAAATTTACACACAGAAAGTTGTAATTCTCAAAGACCTGATAAATGGGGAAGAATATGGTGTTTTAAATGTTTACTGCCCTCCGGCCCATCCCTTCAAATTTTGGTAGATGCGCTCTCTAAACTGATCAGTCTCGAATCCCGGCATATTACTATAGGGGGAGATTTTAGTTGTCTCAAGGATCCCACAGTAGACAGGTTGCCCAAAGGCTCCCCCCCCGAAACCCTCTGTCCAAACTAAACAATCAGTGGATCTATGTGTGGAGTTAAGGTTGGTGATGTCTGGAGACGTCTTCACCCTACAGGCAGGGATTTTATTTTTTTCCCAATCCACACAGATGTCACACCAGAATTGATTTTTTCTGACCCCCGTGGCAACCTTGGACTTGGTGGCATGTTGTACGACTGGATAGTAAGTTTGTGGAGTACTTCTCTCGGGAATTTTGAGGGTTCCTAGACATCAACTCAGGCTTGGTTAGTAGCCCATCTGTCCTTTGGGAAAGAGCCAAAGCCTATGACTAGGGTTAGTTATTTCCTTCTCTGCCAGTGGGAAGTGGCAGAAGAATGAGCTCCTCGAAACATGGTTGAAGGCAGCCAAGAAGGCTTACTTTGACAGGCCCTCGTTAGTCAAGCTACAGAGGACTACGGCACTGCAGTTTGCATTGAATCCCATGCTTATGCAGACAGCAAAGAAGGAGTTTACTTTTGCAAAGCAAAGGTTATATGAGCATGGTGACAGGCCAGGCAAATACTTAGCTTATTTCGCCAGGAAAAGGAGCGCCCCTCAAGCCATTACAGCAATTAGGGAAGGGTCTAGGAACCTAACATGTGACTCCAAAAAGATTAATGTGACATTCCAGAGATTTTACTCTAAATTACAACATGAAGGTTGTGAGGAGGAGTGGGCCAAAATGGAGTCTTCTTTCAAAGATCTGGAGCTCCTGGATGTGATTCCCAAACAAGAGTCTTTTCTCAAGGCCCCCTTATCAGGGCAAAACTGCAGGAGGCTGTGAAGCAGCTTCAAAGTGGAAAGGTGTCCAGTCCTGATGGACTTCCCAGCAAATTATATAAGGAATTTACAAACATATTGTCAGGCCCAATGCTCAACATGTTCAAAGACTCATACAGCCTTGATTGTCTCCTGGCCAACTCTAAGCAAAGCCAATATTTCGCTTATTCTTAAAAAAGGGAATGTCCCGGAAGACTGTGCTTTGTACAGGCCCGTTTCACTCTTAAATGTGGACTTTATATCCTCTCTAAGACTTCTGCTTTAAGGCTGGAGACTATGTTACCTTCTATTGTTAAAGAGGACCAGACAAGCTTCATAAATGTTAGGACGCTGTTTAATGTAATTCAAGCGTGTCAACAACAGTCAATACAGGGATTGGTGATTTCTCTAGTTGCAGAGAAGGCATTTGACAGAGTTGAACGGCCGTACCTTTTCTACACTCTAGAGCAGTTTGGCTTAGATGAAGTCTTTATATGATGTGTAAAAGTTCTCTGCAGCGACTGTCTCATTGCGGTTATCACCAAAGGGGTGTGTTCAAGCAATTTTAACATTTTTAGGGGCTGCCGGAAGGGCTGTCCCCTTTTGCTACTGCTTCTTACATTGGTGATTGAATCATTGATGGAGGCCATTTGTAGAGATCCCAATATATCAGCTCCAGAAGAGGGGTCAAAATTACATAAGATTTTGTTGTTCACAGGCGATGTCCTCACTTTTTTGTCAAATCCAGCAGTTTTGGTGCCTCGCCTGATACAATGAGTCAGTGTGTTTGGCACCTTTTCGGGGTACAAGATTAATCCTGCAAAATCAGTGGCTGTGCGTATGGGTGGTCTTACGAAGATGCTAGATCTTGAGGGCAAATATAGATTCCCATTTAAATGTTCATGGTGGGGTTTGTGTATTTGGGCATATTCATTACTCCAGTTCTGGATCGGCTGTTCAAAACTAATTTTGTTCAATTATTTGACAAAAATCAAACAAGACCTTCAAAGATGTGAGGCTCTTCCGGTCTCGTGGTTGGGTCAGATAGCACTTATTGAAGATGAATATTCTCCCCGTTTGTTATACTCTATATGGATGGTCCCCGATTTTCAATAAGCAAACATTCATGAAACTGAATGGCTGGTTCAGCTCTTTTACTTGACATTGAAAGCGGCCCCTCAGTCAATTAGCTAAACTGCAATTGCCTCACAGATTGAAGGAGTAGATCTCCCAGACATCAAAAGCTACCAACTAAGCTCGCTTTTACTCTATGTGAGTGATTGGGCTTGTGGGGACCCTCTTTCAGTATGGTTAGATATCAAAACCTCCCAGCTCGCAAGGTACCCCCTTACTAGCTTGTTGTATTTGGACAAAATGAGGACAGTTAGGGAATATTGCCAGAACCAAATAGTTATTAATACTGTTAAAGCATGGAGGGTAATTCAGCAGGGGGAAGGCAATATTGGCGAAACATCTTCTCTTACAGCTCTTGTGGGTATGCCGAGGATGATAGATTCAGGATTCAAACATAGGGCAGTTTGGGGTGTGTCTTGCATGGCGATTTATTTAAGGGAGACACAATGATGTCCTTTGATCTTTTAACACAAGCTATCTAACAGGAACCTCTTTCGTTTTTTTGAAGTTAGGAATTTTATTCAAAAAAAAGACTAAACTTTTGACCGATTCTTACAAATCCGACATAGAGAGGAGGGTGCTCAGTGCTAAGAGTACACTTTCTGTCTGCACTTTGTATCATCAATTGGGGGGTGGTGGGGGGGGGGGGGGTACCCCTCAGATGAATTTGATTAACTCTGCAAGGTGTGAGAGAGAGAGCTAGGCATCAAGGTCTCCTCAGAGCAATAGGACCCATACTTTACAGTTGAAGATTTTCCACAGGGCCCACATGGCTCCAGATCGTTTGTCAAAATTTAAACCAGGGGTATCTTCAACATATCCCAAGTGTAAGGTCGGTACGGCACTCTTACCCAATGTCTCTGGTCCCGTGGTAGGCTTCAGACATACTGGAGCGCTGTGGTGGGTGTAATGGAGAGGATTTTGGATGTAAGGGTAGAGAAGAACCCTATGACTCTTTTTCTTGGCCTGCGCAGTGTGTACCCTGCAGATGCGCATGAGAAAAAATTCTTTTCAACATCCTCACTTTCTGTGCAAGAAAGAATATGTTGCGAGGTTGGGTATTCTCCCTGGGTCTGTCGGGTTGCCAGAAGATTGTCATGGAGCATATCCCCTTGAATTTTGTCACATGTATGGTTCACCACAAACCTGAGAATTTTTCTAAGACATGGTGGCCCTTTTTGGACTACTTGGACACAGATTTATCTGCCACACTAATAAGGGCTTTTATACAACCATAACGATTGTGCTTTACGAGCCCAATATCCAAGGAGGAAGAACTACAAATGTATGAGTGTCTTGTTTGGCTGAGTTGAGTTATTACTATTTATTAGTTTGTCATTGGTTATTATTTATTTAGTTAAATAGTTAATTGGGTATTTTTTTAATGTATATTTTTCTATATATATGTTTATACATTTGTACATAAGGGCGGTTGAGGCTTTTTTACTTACACTTTTTGGTGTTGTTTTGTATTTTTTTTTGTTGTCACATTAAAAACATCTATTTTTCAATAAAATATATATTTTAAAAAATAGCTAGACTGTTGCTTCCCAAATTGTGGGTCCTGACCTCCAATGCGGTTACATCCAAAATTATATGGTCACAGGAGCTAAAGCCATAAATTTCCAACCAAATGCAAGGCTCCCTTTAAAACTCCTTAGTCTGGTATGGCCTACTTGGCCAATCCTCAAGACCTGATTCCTGACCCAAAAAATTAGGCAAAAACTGCAGTCTAAACATCTTCCTCAATACTTTGATCAAGTGACCAGGAAGGTTGACAAGGGCAGAGTGGTAGACATAGTCCATATGGATTTCAGTAAGGTCTTTGAGAAGATTCCACATGGTAGGCTGCTCTGGAAGATTAGATCACAAGGAATCCAGGGTGAGCTGGCAAACTGGATATAAAATTGGCTTGATGGTAGGAAGCAGAGGGTAACAGTGGAAGGATGCTTGTTATACTGCAGGCCTGTGACCACTGGAGCGCCTCAGGTGTCAGTGTTAGGCCCAGTACTGTTTGTTATCTATATCAAAGACTTGGATGAGAATATACAAGGCATGATTAGTAAGTTGAGGAGAAAGTGAGGTCTGCAGATGCTGGAGATCAGAGCCGGAGATGTGTTGCTGGAAAAGCGCAGCAGGTCAGGCAGCATCCAGGGAACAGGAGAATCGACGTTTCGGGCATAAGCCCTTCTTCAGGAAGAAGGGCTTATGCCCGAAACGTCGATTCTCCTGTTCCCATGATTAGTAAGTTTACAGATGACACTAAATAGGCATTATCGTGGACTGTGAGGAAGATTATCAGAAATCGCAGCACGACCTTGATCAGCTGGAGAAGCGGGCCGAGAAATGGCAAATGGGATTTAATATTGATAAGTATGTATGAGGTCTTGCATTTTGGAAAGTAAAATCAAGGTAGAAGTTTCATCGTGTATGATAGGGCCTCAAGGAAAGCAATGGAACAGAGGGATCTTGGAGTTCAGGTTCACAGTTCATTTAAAGTGGAGTCAAGGTAGACAGTGAAGAATACTTTTGGCACACTGACCTTCATCAAAAGGGCACTGAGTGCAGAAGTTGGGAAGTTATGTTGCAGTTATATAGGATGCTGGTGAGGCTGCACTTGGAGTATTGTGTTCAGCTTTTGTCACTGTGTTTAGGAATGATGTTAATAAAGTGGAAACAGTGCAGAAGAAATAACAAGGATGTTGCCTAGACTCGAGGGTCTGAGTTATAGGGAGGGAGTGACAAGCTAGGCCCTTTTTTCTTTCGAGAATAGGAGACTGAGGAGGGACCTTATCGAGGTGTCTAAGATCATGAGAGGCACAGATAGGATGAATGCACTCAGTCTTTTCCAGGGTTGGGGAATTGAGAACTTCAGGTTAAAGTTTGAGGGGAAAGAATAAATGGGAACCTGCAACTTTTTTTATTTTACACAGAGGGTGGTACACATATGGAATAAGGTGCCAATGCAACTGGTTGAGGTGGGTACATTAACAACATTTAAATGGCATTTGGACAATACATGGATAGGAAAGCATTAGAAAGATATGGGCAGAGTGCAGGGAAGTGAGGTTAGTCTGGATGGACCTTTTGACTGGCATGGACCAGTTTGGGCCAAAAGGCCTATTCCCGTCTGTAAGATTCTATGACTCTATTCCCCCCGGACCACTGCTCCCCTTCCTCCACCACCCCACCAGCACCCCCCCACCTCCCATTCCCTACTCTCACAGGTTTTTTAGTCCCCTCCAATCCATACCAGTTGTTTTCACAGCACTGGGATCATAGAAATTTTCAAGCATCAAAAAAAATAATAGGGTCACAATGAGAAAATGTTTGGGAAGCACAGAACTAGACCAAATCTATTTGTCTTATTACTAAATTCTTTACCTCTTATTCAATACTTAATTAATTAGTTTCCCACTAATATCTTAAATGTTACAATAATGTTTTTCACGCTCTCTAGCTTTTGCATGAAAGAAGTTACTCATTTTATGATTGAGTGACCTTGGCAAAATTGTGTTTACTTCATTTCAGAGTCACATCCCCACCCACCTTGATAGAAATTATGAGGAGAAAGTGAGGTCTGCAGATGCTGGAGATCAAAGTTGAAACTTTATTGCTGGAACAGCACAGCAGGTCAGGCAGCATCCAGGGAACAGGAGATTCGACGTTTCGGGCACAGGCCCTTCTTCAGGAATGAGCAGAGAGTGTTCAGCAGGAGAAGATAAAAGGTAGGGAGGAGGGACTTGGAGGAGGGGCGTTGGAAATGTGATAGGTGGAAAGAGGTCAAGGTGAGGGTGATAGGTCGGAGTAGGATGGAGGCGGAGAGGTCAAGAAGAAGACTGCAGGTCAGGAAGGCGGTGCCGGGCTGGAGGGATCCGGCTGAGACAAGGTGGGGGGAGGGGGGATGAAGAAACTGGTGAAGTCCAAGTTCATCCCCTGCGGTTGGAGGGTTCCCAGTCGGAAGATAAGACGCTCCTCCTCCGACCGTCGGGTTGTTGTGGTTTGGCGGTGGATGAGTCCAATGACCTGCATATCCTCGGTGGAGTGGGAGGGGGAGTTGAAATGCTGTGCTACAGGTTGGTTGGGTTGGTTCGTCCGGGTGGCCCAGAGGTGCTCTCTGAATCGCTCCGCAAGTAGGCGGCCTGTTTCCCCAATATAGAGGAGGCCACACCGGCTGCAGCGGATGCAGTAGATGATGTGGGTGGAGGTGCAGGTGAATCTGTGGCGGATATGGAAGTTTCCTTTGGGGCCTTGGAGAGAAGTGAGGGGGGAGGTGTGGGCGCAAGTGTTGCACCTCCTGCGGTTGCAAGGGAAGGTGCCGGGAGTGGAGGTTGGGTCGGTGGGGGGTGTGGATCTGACAAGGGAGTCGCGGAGGGAGTGGTCTCTACGGAAAGCTGATAGGGGAGGAGAGGGAAATATATCCTTGGTGCTGGGGTCTGTTTGGAGGTGGCGGAAGTGACGGCGGATGATGCGCTGTACATGGAGATTGGTGGGGTGGTAGGTGAGGACCAGTGGGGTTCTGTCCTGGTGGCGGTTGGAGGGGCGGGGCTCAAGGGCGGAGGAGATGCGGTGGAGGGCACCGTCGACCACGTCGGGGGGGAAATTGCGGTCCTTGAAGAAGGAGGCCATCTGTGTTGTACGTATTTTGAACTGGTCCTCCTGGGAGCAGATGCGGCGGAGACGAAGGAATTGGGAGAATGGGATGGCGTTTTTACAGGGGGCAGGATGGGAGGAGGTGTAGTCCAGGTAGCTGTGGGAGTCGGTTGGTTTGTAGTAGATGTCCGTGTTGATTCGGTCGCCTGAGATAGAAACAGAAAGGTCTAGGAAGGGGAGGGAGGAGTCCGAGACTGTCCAGGTGAATTTGAGGTCGGGGTGGAAGGTGTTAGTGTAGTGGATGAACTGTTCAACCTCCTCATGGGAGCACGAGGTAGCGCCGATACAGTCATCAATGTAGCGAAGGAAAAGATGGGGGGTGGGGCCAGTGTAGTTGCGGAAGATGGATTGTTCCACATACCCTACGAAGAGGCAGGCATAGCTGGGGCCCATGCGGGTGCCCATGGCTACTCCTTTTGTTTGGAGAAAGTGGGAGGATTGGAAAGAAAAGTTGTTCAGGGTGAGGACCAGTTCGGTCAGTCGAAGGAGGGTGTCGGTGGAAGGGTACTGGGTGGTACGGCGGGAAAGGAAGAAGCGGAGTGCTTTGAGTCCTTCGTGATGGGGGATGGAGGTGTACAGGGACTGGATGTCCATGGTGAAGATGAGGCGTTGGGGACCGGGGAAGCGGAAATCCTGGAGGAGGTGGAGGGCGTGGGTGGTGTCACGAACGTAGGTGGGGAGTTCTTGGACTAATGGGGACAGGACCGTGTCGAGGTATGCCGAGATGAGTTCGGTTGGGCAGGAGCAGGCTGAGACGATGGGTCGTCCGGGGCAGTCAGGTTTGTGGATTTTGGGCAGGAGGTAGAAACGGGCGGTGCGGGGTTGTGGGACTATGAGGTTGGAGGCGGTGGATGGGAGGTCCCCTGAGGTGATGAGGTTATGGATGGTCTGGGAGATGATGGTTTGGTGGTGGGGGGTAGAAATTATGCCCTGGCCTGGAATCCAATATTAAGAAAGTTATTTATTTCGCATTTAATATACATCATGAGACCGGAGCACAATATTTCTGGTTTATTTTATACTGTATTGATTGAGTTAGAATATAACAATTGCTCCAAGCCAAATGACCATTACTGCACTTCATCTGAATTTATGCTTTTCAAAGTTTAGCAAATGTCATTCTCTGGAATTGTGCAGAGTCAGAACTACTGTATCCTGTGTGAATTGCTAATTTGCCTCAACCCTAAAAACCTGAAAAATGAACAATTATGTGTAGGATGTGGCTTGAATTCTACTAAATGTAAAAAAATGCTCTCTATAATTTAGCTTGTTTTACATGTTGAACGTCATTACTACTATAGCAAATTGGGTTTACAGGTGCGACTTCCTAAAGTAAAAAGTTTCAACTGACTTTATGTCCACTATACATTTATCTCTGAAAGTTGCAAAGCACAACTGTTGCTTAAAGTCAAAAGTATGCATTTTACATACAATGTCAAAAATACTTAATACTCAAGATTTTCAGTAATTGTCAGGAACTGTATACAATAGATAAAAAATGTAGAGGAACGTAAAATGCAGGAGTGGGCTTCTCATGCCCCAGAGCCTGCTCAATCATTCAATCTGATCATGTCTGACCTGTACCTCAATTCTCTTCACTACCTTTGTTTTATATAGTTAACAAATAAAAAAAACTTTATCCATTTCAGATACTTAAAACTGGACGCATTATACAAATAGTTCTGAACACAAAGCATAATCTTCTCACCTCTGAATTCCAACGTGCTTGAGAATAGATGTGTTGGTTACTTTTTAAAAAAATTTGCACACATGGACACTTCTGTCATACTTAAGAAATTGGTACCAGACCTTCTCAAGCCACTGCCCTATGTGCACAGGGAGCAGCCATTCTTGGACAAAGGAAGACAAGTCCCGAAGTCAGGGCTCCTGCTGAATCTGATCCCACCTTCCTGGTGCTCCTCCTTGCCAGAACCTCTTACGAGTTCCAGGCTATAAATGGACAACCGCTGTTCAGAATTCCGTGCTACAGCTGCCCTTCAAATGTCTGCCAATCTAAGCTCCATCATTCACACTCATTATGGAATGTAACTCAGATCACCAAATCCTGGATTACATAAAGGTCCAATGTTCTAATTTTTGGCACTGGTCACTGCTCTTAATCCCTTCAAAATATTGTCAGGTGTTTCTTTGTCACGATCTTGACAGATATTTGAGTGGTTTAAATTACTCCCAAACGTTACTATAGTCGATCAGTCTATAAAATGAAGAGTGGGTGAACATGTCAGGTGATTGTAAAAGATGGGGTGCATGTGTGGTGGAGGCAGTGGCAGTACTGTGGGGGTGACAATGGGATGAGTGAGTGATTCAATAGATAAGGCAGAATAAAGAGATTGAAAGGGATGAGAGCGGGGGGGGGAGGAGGATAAGGAAATCAACACAGGAAGCTTTCCACATACCTAAAAGAACTAGAGCTGATGCTCGTGAGCATTAGCTCACAAAAGTATCAGAAAACTTTGTGTCCCAAATTCCTGCTACCCTATTGAAACTCCAGCCAATAATAATTTTCTTTTCTGCAGCTTTTACACTCAATATTAAAAATATTTCATTTATATTTCCCAGATCCAAAGTTGATGAACATTACACTTTCTGACACTGAATACCATCTGCAATAGATTTTCCCCACTTTATATCTTCTGTCTCGCATTCAAACTTACCAGGTGCAAACTTGGAAATGGTAGGAATGAAGAAAAACACTATTTTGAAAGTACCTGCATGTCAGAAACATCTGAAAGCACCTAAAGATGATCTTGACAATGCAAAAATGAATATTTATTCAAACAGATTTGATTCAAAGAAGGTGACCAAATTGAATAGAAAAGATCATGGACCAAATTTTCGCAGCTTCCGAGCAAACAATGCTGGGTCAGTTGGGAAAATATGGTAAAAATGGAAAAAATATGATCGTTGATGTACAGCAATAGAAATTCAAATTTTCTACTCAAGGTTTTAAATAGCTGGAAATGAGTGGTGGGGGGTGACTCCCTCGTCAGGTCCACACCCTAATCTCCATTCCCGGCACCTTCCCCTGCAACCGCAAGAAATACAAAACTTGTGCCCACACCTCGCCCCTAATTGCCCTCCAAAGGCCCCAAGGGGTACTTCCATAACGGCCACAAATTCACCTGCACCTCCACACACATCATTTACTGCATCCGCTGCACCTGATGTGGCCTCCTCGATATTGGGGAGACAGGCCGCCTACTTTAGGAATGTTTCAGAGAACACTTCTGGGACACACGGACCAACCAACCCAACCACCCCGTGGCTCAACACTTCAACTCCCCCTCCCACTCCACCAAGGACATGCAGGTCCTTGGACTCCTCCATCGCCAGACCATAGCAACACGATGGCTGGAGGAAGAGCGCCTCATTTTCCGCCTAGGAACCCTCCAACCACAAGGGATGAATGCAGATTTCTCCAGTTTCCTCATTTCCCCTCCCCCCACCTTGTCCAAGTCAAATCCCTCGAACTCAGCACCGCCTTCCTAACCTGCAATCTTCTTCCTGACCTCTCCGTCCCCACCCTCACCTTGACCTCCTTCCACCTATCGCATTTCCAACGCCCCTCCCCCAAGTCCCTCCTCCCTACCTTTTATCTTAGCCTGCTGGGCACACTTTCCTCATTCCTGAATAAGGGTTTATGCCCGAACCATCGATTCTCCTGTTCCTTGGATGCTGCCTGACCTGCTGCGCTTTCCAGCAACACATTTTCAGCTCTTATCTCCATAACCCTTGATTCCACAATCCTGGAGAGCCTTATCCAACTCTTTCTTAAATGAATCCAGAGACTGGGCCTCCACTGCCCTCTGGGGCAGAGCATTCCACACACCCACCACTCTCTGGGTGAAGACGTTTCTCCTCATCTCTGTCCTAAATGGTCTACCCCGTATTTTTAAGCTGTGTCATCTGGTTCGGAACTCACCCATCAGCGGAAACATGTTTCCTGCCTCCAGAGTGTCCAATCCTTTAATAATCTTATACGTCTCAATCAGATCCCCTCAGTCTTCTAAACTCAAGGGTATACAAGCCCAGTCGCTCCAGTCTTTCAGTATAAGGTAATCCCGCCATTCCAGGAATTGACCTCTTGAACCTATGCTGCACTCCCTCAATAGCCAGAATGTCTTTCCTCAAATTTGGAGACCAGAACTACACACAGTACTCCAGGTGTGGTCTCACCAGGGCCCTGTACAGCTGCAGAAGAACCTCTTTGCTTCTATACTCAATCCCTCTTGTTATGAAGGCCAGCATACTATTAGCCTTCTTCACTACCTGCTGTATCTGCATGCTTACCTTCATTGACTGGTGTACAAGAACACCCAGATCTCTTTGTACTGCTCCTTTACCTAAATTGATTCCATTTAGGTAGTAATCTGCCTTCCTGTTCTTGCCACCAAAGTGGATAACCATACATTTATCCACATTAAACTGCATCTGCCATGCATCTGACCACTCACCTAACTTGTCCAGGTCACCCTGTAATCTCCGAACATCCTCATCACATTTCATCCTGCCACCCAGCTTAGTATCATCAGCAAATTTGCTAATGTTATTACTAATACCATCTTCTATATTATTAACATATATTGTAAAAAGCTGTGGTCCCAGCACTGATCCCTGCGGTACCCCACTGGTCACTGCCTGCCATTCCGAAATGGAGCTGTTTAATCACTATTCTTTGTTTCCTATCAGCCAACCAACTTTCAATCCAAGTTAGTACTTTGCCCCCAATACCATGCGCCCTAAGTTTGCTCACTAACCTCCTATGTGGGACTTTATCAAAAGCTTTCTGAAAGTCCAGTTACACTACATCTACTGGATCTCCCTCGTCCATCTTCAGAGTTACATCCTTCATGTGATCTATGAAGATACATGAATGTGCGGAGCTGATCATCTTGTCATCAGAATTGTATATTTGTCAACATGCTCTTATATGCGTATGTTGCATTTCTTGTGTGATGTGGGTATGGGGAGGGAGTGGTGGTGGTCAAGGTTTGCACACACAAAGATTGTGCTGCATACATCTTCAAGATCCATAGCCCTTCATGTTAGGAATGCTCCATGCCCCAGTAAATTGAGTATGCTATGACTGCTGACTGCTCACACTTCTGAAAGATTCTTTTGTTTCTGATATTCCCATATTGACACATTGGAATGGTAGCCAATGCATCCAGTCACAACAGCTGTTATCATCATTGTGACTGCTATGCAAAGAAGCAGATAAGTAGAGGAGATAAAAATACACCAGAAAGTGTAGAACCAGAAGCATTCTCCAGCACCTGCGGAACACATGAAGATGTCAAAGCAGAAGCTCTCCTCAGGGTGTGAGGATGATAACAGGATATCCGGATTCTATCCACCAACATGCCATTTCCTCCTGATTAGTAAGGCACAGTATTGTTACTGAATGAGGACGTCATAATCAATACTCCATCTAATTTTATTTTTGATATATGGCAATGACTTTTGAAACCAGAAGTCAAAGTATTGGAACCTCGTCTTCAGGTAGCCTATCATCTGCTCCACCATGGCCCTAGTCGAAGAATGGATAGTCGTCATTGTACCCAAACTCAGTCTAAAGGTTGCTGAATGGAGGCATCAACCACTGTTGCAGAGGGTAGCCATTGTGCTCCAAGCCAACCTTGGAAGGCATCCAACAATTGAAATTAAGATGGAGCCCGAGAATTCTCAAGGAAATAGCCACAATGGAAACCTCTGGGGAACCTGGCTCAGACATCTTAAGACATGGGATAAACAATTAGATGACTTGGTCATTGATGAAATGGAACACTTCTCTATTGATGAAGTCAGCCTCATATGATATGATATGATGCTCCCAAAATGATGTATGTACAGTCTTGCATCTCAAGAAAGCCAGCTCTGTTGGCAAAGCCGATGACCCCAGATTGAAACATTGACATCATAAGGAGATGGTCAGAGCAGTGCGATCTGGCACAAATTGCATCATTAACAACTTTGATACATTTGTGCATTGAGGGAGTGAAAGATAACACAAAGGTGTGTGGAATCCTTGGAAACCACAAGTCACAAGATCTGGGAGGTCTTTGCAGTCCATTTCAGTTAGAGTATGTTGCATAATCCTTGTATGCTGAATTGTATACTGCTAGAGGAGACAAACAGGAGATGTGATGGCTACTGAAGAGCATGCAGCAGTCGAGGCAGATGAGGATATTAAATAAAAGGAACATCACTGGCACCATGATAAAGTGCTGCGATGTCAGATGTAATAAGCCAGACAGAACTTAATTGATACACTGGTTTCAATTGATCTGAATTGGGTGAGATTATCATTCATTGACTATAAATTTGTATTGAATCATAGAATCATTGAGTAAAGGAGAGGCACTACAGCCCATCGAAACTTCAAAAAAAAAAAAGGTCTTCAACTCCCCTCTCAACAGCCTGCCTTTCACCTTAGAATTATGCTCCTTGTTACTGCACCTTCAACTAAGTGGAACTGGAATCTAACTTGCAAATGCCCCTCATAACCTTATATACCTCAATCAGATCTCCTCTCATCCTTCTCTGCACCAAAGAAAATAAACTGAGATCATCCAGCTCCTCTTCATAGATAAAATTCCCCATCCAGGCAATATCCTAGTGAATCTCCTTTGCACCAGCTCCAGTGCAATCACATCCTTCCTCTACTGTGATGACCAGAATTGTAAACAGTACTCCAGCTGCAGTCGAACCAAAAGGTCTGTACAGCTCCAACATAGCATAGATTATAAGAGCAGGGAAGTTAAGGCAAATAAAGACAAGTTTCTTGTATGCCTTCTTAACTACCCTGTTAACCTGAACTGCCACCTTCAGAGATCTGCAGATAAGAACCTGTTCCTCTGAGCAGTGTCCTGCCATTCTGTGAGTACAGGGCTACCCTGTATTTTCCGCAGTTTTGGTTATCCGCGGTTTACCATTGCCAGAACATATTATAGGGAACATTCTGGAACCAGAGACCATACAGAAAGGTACATTTCCCATTTAAAATGAATGAGTTTGCTCCTACCCGAGGTTTCGGGCTTCTGCGTAGATCCTGGAACGTATCCACTGCTGGTACAAGAGGACTACTGTACTCCTTTATCTTGTTACTTCTTCCAAAGCACAGATTTATCAGGATTAAATTTGGTCTGCCAATGCCATCTGACCAATCCGTTTATATGATCCTGTAACTTAAGATCTCTTCTCCACTGTCAACCATCCTGCAAATCTTTGCCATGCACACATTTGCTTATGATCTTCCCCCAACACACCTCCCACCCACATTTTCTTCCACATATATCATGAAATAAGGGAATCAACACTGATCCCAGTAGTATGCAACTGGACACCAGCCTCCAGTCACGCAAACAGCCTTCTACCACCATCCTCTGTCTCCTATCACTAAGCTAACTTTGGATCCAATTTATTTATATGATCCAATTTGCCAAGTTACCCTCCATTCCATGAATTTTTACCTCCTTTTTCAGACTCCTATGTGGACCTTATCAAAAGCGTTGTCAAAATCCATATGTTATATCAACTGCAGGATCTTCATCACCTCCTCAAAAAAATTAAATCAAATTTGTTTGGCAGGACCTTCCTCAAACAAAGCCAAGCTGACTATCCCTGCCAATATCCCACCAGCGTCACTCACAAATTGCATCCTCAATCCCTCACAAGCCCTACTATTTTCCTGGTTATCCTCTTCCCCAATATACTTACAGAATATCTTGAGATTCTCTCTAATCTTACCCACTAGTATTTTTTCAAGCCACCTCTTTGCTGACCTAATTACTTTCTTACATATCCCCCTGCAATTTCTGTAATCCACGAGGGCCTCCATTAATTTGTTCCCTTGGTACCTGTTAAAAAAGTCCCACTTTTCCTTCTCATCCGTCCTGAATATTCCTCGGCATCAAGGGTTTTCTGGGCCTGTTGCTTCTACATTTCACCCTGAAGAGAACATGTTGAGCCCGCATTCTCGACAATTCCATTTTGAATGTGTACCATTCCCCCACCACCCCGACCCCCAACCCACTCTTCTGCCATAGATTTATCTAGAGGTAGATGTTCCCAGTCTGCTTGATCAGATCCTGCCTTCTCCCAAGCTTCTTTGCAGACTATTTTTCCTTTCCTATGACAAGCTAAAAAATGTACAGTGTGTTTGCTATCACTAAAATGCTCTGCCTCCTTGAGCATCTATTTGGCTTTGTTCCATAGAATTAGGTCTACCACTGCAGCATCCATTGTTGGATTTTTTACATATTGATAAAATCTATTCAGGAGAGCTTTTATAAGAAATCTGCCCCTCCAAACCCTTTACACTATGACTATCCCAATTAATGTTGGGAAAGTTGAAGTACCCAAATACAATTACCCTATTATTGTTTTTCAACACCTCAGTAAATTGTCCGCAAACCAGCTCCTCCACTGCCTGATGACTGTTTGGGTGTCTATATTACACTCAACAGTGTGAATGTCCCCTTTTTATTCCAAAGCTCTACCCACAACAGCTCACTGAAAGACTCTTCCAAGATATCATCCCTCCTTACTGCAGTAACTGACTCCTGAATAAAATGACACCACCTCCTCTTTTATACCCTTCCCTGTCCTGCCTGAAGATTCTATCACCTGCAGTGTTGAGTTGCCAGTCCCATCCCTCCGTCAAACATGTAACAACATCGCAATTCTACGTGTCAATCCGTGCTCTTAACTCATACTTTACCTAGTATTACAGGCCAGTAGACTCGCTTTACACCCTTGAAACTCAACATGGCTGAACTCCATCTGCCTAGATTCCTTTATTGAAATATGTTGCATCCTTATATACTGTGACCCCTCCTGTTACCTAATGCATTTAAATTCCTCCCAACAGCACCCGCATACCCACTGCAAGGATGTTGGTCCCATTCTGGTTCACGTGCAGATCGCCCTTCTTGTACGTGTCCCCACCTTCTCAACGACTCAGGAATCTAAAATCCTCCCTCCTGCACCAACTCTTGAGTCACACATTCATCTGCCATATTATCCTATTTCTGTACTCATTAGCACAGCTGGAAAGGCAAGCAATCCCTGCTTAGTCTCAGAAACAAATGCAACATTTTTGTTTGTTCTTTTTCATTTTTCTGCTATTTAATAAAAATTAATGTTTTTTTAGATTAGATTAGATTACTTACAGTGTGGAAACAGGCCCTTCGGCCCAACAAGTCCGCACCGCCCCGCCGAAGCGCAACCACCCATACCCCTACATTTACCCTTTACCTAACACTACGGGCAATTTAGCATGGCCAATTCACCTGACCTGCACATCTTTGGACTGTAGGAGGAAACCGGAGCACCCGGAGGAAACCCACGCAGACACGGGGAGAACGTGCAAACTCCACACAGTCAGTCGCCTGAGGCGGGAATTGAACCCGGGTCTCTGGCACTGTGAGGCAGCAGTGCTAACCACTGTGCCACCGTGCCACCCACCAGTCAAACGACTGTTTGAAAGCCTTACAACATGTTGATCTCACATTCAACAATGACAAGATGTAATACAACAATGTAGCTGCAGCTGCAATGACAGTAAATGAGACAGGTGATGATTTAAAGTGCCAATATGTTTACGGATAAAATAATCTATTTACAATGAAGTATCACCCAAGCCACCCAAGTGTCCTCAAAAACTTTTCTTTTTCATTCCCTCAGACTCAGACTATGCTTATTGTCATGGGCTCTGACTGACAGCATTTGATCTGGTGCACAATTCAGGCTTAAACATGGTACCAGTGGTGAAAAGCACATTAACTGTGAGCACAAGATGGCTTAAGAACAATGCCATAGAAACATTGCTCAAAATTAATAAAGTGAGCAACAGAGAATTGCGTGATGTAAGCAAAGGAGCTCATCAAGAAAAATGCCTGAAAATTTAGCCAGTTTTGGGAAAATTCAGCTCCATTCTTCTGCATTAGTGCTTGCTGTATCTTGGTTTTTTTTTGTACTACAGAGAAACTTTCTTCCACCCACATCTCTGAGATAACTCCAAGACACATTTTCAAAAATGTAAATGTATATGTATAACAGACTGAGTCAAATTCTGGCTTATGGTATCTATGCCTGTTTTTAACCTTTGCCATCACTGGTCTGGTGAAAATGAGTTGCAGTTAAATTTGTTGAAAAATTTTATGGTTTACAAAATTATTGTATATTTTATTTAGTTTGCTTGCTGAAATATCATAAACAAACATTTATGAAACCTTTATCATTTTAAAGCCACAGAGCCTTCTGTTGTTCCCTTTTACTATCATTGTTGATAAATAGTTAAATTAACAAACATTATAAACAAACATAGCAGGTTCTGTGAAGATGAAAGTTCTTTAATAGGAATGAAGAAATATAACAATAAAATGGCCCCTTACAAGCCCAGTATTAATTTTAAAGTCCGAATCCACACAATTCCTGATGAAGGGCTTTTGCCCGAAACGTCAGTTTTGCTGCTCGTCGGATGCTGCCTGAATTGCTGTGCTCTTCCAGCACCACTGATCCAGAATCCGGTTTCCAGCATCTGCAGTCATTTTTTTTACCTAACCTTCTCTACAGCAGAGTAAAATGAATGAAACTACAATGTTCATGATAAACCTGATGGTAAAGCAAACCAAAACTGGCTTTCGCCAATGAATATACAGACTAAATCTATCTATAGCGTCATACAATTATAGGTATACAGCATGGAAATAGGCCCTTCGGCCCAATTTATCCATGCAGAGCAGGTTTCCTAAAGTAAACTGGTCCCGTGTGCCTACATTTGGCTCACATCCTTCTAAATTTTTAATTCATGTATCTGTCCAAATGGCTTTTAAAATGTAATTGTACCCACCTGTGGCAGCTCATTCCATCCCATTTCCATCTGTGTGAAAAAGTTGCTCCTCAGGTCCCTTTTAAATCTTACCCGTTTCATCTTAACCCTATGCCTTATAGTTTTGCATTCCAATACCGGGGTGGGGAGTAGATATCTTGAATTTTTACCCTACCCCTGGGTGGCATCCATTAGTCTCGCAAGACCATGGACTGTGCCTGGGAAGTCTAGCTTCAGGCTTTGTTGGTACAGATACGTCTGTTGTGGCTGTAGAGGCTCACATGGAAGTGGCAGTCTCAGCTACAGCGACTCCACTTGAAAGTGCTATCATCCGGTGTTGTCTTGGTGCTTTTTTTTGGTGGGCGCACTTTTCTTCAGTGGCAAGCCTCAGCTTCTCTTCTCTGGTTAGACCTCTGCTGTCATTGGAGGCTGGAATAATGCAATCACTTGTAGTGTTCCTCCCACCTCTCAACGTTCATGTTCAGTGACTTCATGTCTCTCTTGTAGACATCTTTGAAATGAACATGGGGCCGTCCTTATGCTCTCTTGCTGGAGGCCTGCTCCCCGTACAGGTTTTTTGGGATCCTCCCATCTGACATGTAGTGTGTGTGGCCCAGGCAGCGGAGACAGCATTGTTGCAGTAGGATGAAGAGGCTAGATATCTGGGCATGGGCCAGAACTTGGTCAGTCCACTTGATGTCCAGGATGTGTCTCAGTCTGCGAAGATGGAAGGCGTTGAGGCACCACTCTTTCAGCTCCAGGTCTCACTGCTGTAAAGCAGTATGCTGAGGACACAGGCCCTGTAGACTGCAACCTTGGTGTGAATCATCAGCTATCTGCTCACCCAGACTCTTTGTCAGTGTGACAAATGTTGAGGCTGCTCATCTGATTAATCTGTTGATATCAGAATCTAGGGACAGACTGTCAGTGATGCTGGAGCCAAGGTATGTGAACTCATGAACTACCTCCAGCTTGTAATTGTTGGTGGTAATGGCAGGGGGGTGCACAGTGCCTTGACCCAACATGTTGGTCTTCTTCAAGCTGATGGCCAAGCTGAAGGCCTGGCAGGTTCTTGAGAAGCTGTCCATGAGGCACTGCAGTTGCTCTTCAGAGTGTGTTGCCAGTGCTGCATCATCTGCAAACAACATGTCCTGATGAGTACCTTACAAACCTTCGTTTTCACCCTCAGCCAGGACAGACTGAACAGCCTCCCATCCGATCAGGTGTGGAGGTAGACACCATCAGTTGATGTTCAAAAGGCGTGCTCAGCAAGACTGTGAAGATGATGCCGTACAAGGTGGGGGCAAGCACACAGCTCTGATTTGCACCACTGCAAATGTTCAAGACCTCCAAAGAAGAACCAAACTGAATGATGCCCTTCATGTCTGTGTGGAATGCCTGAACTATCCTGAGGACCTAGGGGGGCAGCAAATCCTGGTGAGGAATTTGAACAGGCTGTCTCTGCTCACAAGGTCAAAGGCCTTCATGAGGTCAAGGAAGGTAATGTGGTGTGATTGCCTTTGCTCTCTGCATTTCTCTTGTAGGTGTCAAAGGGAGAAGATAATTAGATTAGATTAGATTACTTACAGTGTGGAAACAGGCCCTTCGGCCCAACAAGTCCACACCGACCCGCCGAAGCGCAACCCACCCATACCCCTACATTTACCCCTTACCTAACACTACGGGCAATTTAGCATGGCCAATTCACCTGACCTGCACATCTTTGGACTGTGGGAGGAAACCGGAGCACCTGGAGGAAACCCACGCAGCCACGGGGAGAACATGCAAACTCCACACAGTCAGTCGCCTGAGGCAGGAATTGAACCCGGGTCTCTGGCGCTGTGAAGCAGCAGTGTTAACCACTGTGCCACCTGAAACTGCACTGAGACTTGGGATATTCAGCAATTTTCTGCAATCTGTCCATGACCATATTGGCAAAGACCTTCCCAATGCTCAAAGAGATTCCTCTATAGTTGTTGCAGCCACTTCTGTCCCCTTTGTTCTTATATGGGTGACAATGTTGCAGTCTCTCGTCTTGCAGCACTACTCCCTCTTTCCAGCACTGGCGCAGTAGCTCATGCAGGTGGTTTAGCAGGACACTTTGTGCACTTGATTGCCTCTGGTGGAATGCCATCCAATCCTGGTGCCTTCCCAGTGGGCAGGCTGTCAATTGCTTTACTCAGCTCTTCGGCAATCGGCAGTGCATCCAATTCCTCTATAACAGACAGGCATTCCAAGGCATCTAGTGCACTGTCAGAGATGCTATTTTCTCTGGAATAGAGTTTGGAGTAATGCTCCACCCATCTCTCCATCTGCTAGCCTTTATCTTTGATGGTCTCGCCTGTTATGGTTTTCAGTTGTTCTGTCTTGCTCAGAGTTGGACTGATTGTTTTCTTGATTCTCTCATACACTCCACGGATGTTGCCTTTGTCAAATGATGACTGAATGCTTTCGCTAGTTGGAGACATAATCATTTGCACAGAGTCTGGCGGTTTTTTGGCCCTTGCCTCTTGCTGTCCTTAGCGCTTGCAGGTGCTGCCTGGGTGAGGTGCTTTGGTAGTACATCACACTTTGCCTTGATGACAGCGGTCAGCTTACCTGAGCTCGCTTCAAACTAGTCCTGTGTCTTTCCCGGTTTCTTCCCAAAGGCTTTGAATGCGGTGTTGGGGATAGTGTCCCTGAGAGACCCACCTCTACTGAGTAGCACCTTCTGGTAGGTCTGCAAGGAGCGCATCTTCCAGTGATTTAAATAACTCCACCACTTTGTCTAGGTGTTGGGTCTTACTGGCATTGATGCGCTGCTTGCCTGGAGGCTTGGCGTAGTACATCTTCTTTGGCCGATGTCTGATCTTGCAGCAAACCACACAGAGTGATCCGTGTCACACTCAGCACTCTGAAAGGAGCAAGTTGTGAGACATTTCTCAAGTGGCAGTGTCTGGAACGAGGACATACCACAACCAAAAGGACTAGCCACACTACCATACATCAGGAGCATCTCGGAACTGACAGCCAGACTACTGCGACCCCTAGGATTCATAACGGCACACAAACCAACAGCCACGCTCAGACAACAACTCACCAGAACGAAGGACTCGATACCCAACATGAGCAAGACAAATGTAGTGTACAAAATACCATGCAAGGACTGCACTAAACACTATATAGGACAAACAGGAAGACAGCTAACAATCCGCATACATGAACATCAACTAGCCACGAAACGACACGACCAGCTATATTTAGTAGCCACACACGCAGACAACAAGCAACATGAATTCGACTGGGACAACACTACTATCATAGGGCAAGCCAGACAGAGAACAGCCAGGGAATTCCTAGAGGCATGGCATTCATCCACAAATTCCACCAACAAACACATCGACCTGGACCCAATATACCAACCACTACAGCGGACAGCTGAAACTGACAACCGGAAGCGGCAGGGACAGACCACTATAAACACCGAAGGAAACATCAAAGAAGCGCTTCGCAGGAGGCTCCCAAGCACTGATGATGTCGCCTAGCCAGGGGACGAAACGTTTGCAACAAAAACTTCCAGCTCGCGAACAGAACCACAACAAGATATAGTCTCTCTCACGTAGGGTTCACAATTGTGTGAGGCGTGTCTCTTGCAGCGTTGCAATGTCCACTTGCAGTCTCAACAGTTCATTATTAAATCACTGCTGTCCCATGAGTATCGCTGATCTCCAGAAGGTCATTTGATATGCCAGTGGTCATGGTCCATATATTCTAGCATCCTAGTCTGAGTGCTGACTTCTTTCTTTGTCTTCTTGTTATGCTTGGTGCAGTGTTTACAGCCCACAGTCCTGGCTACTTGTATCCCTCAGCCCAACATACCCAGTGGAGCATGCGGACGGTGGCGGGACTGCACCTAGTTGGCTGGGGCAGCCCAGCTTGAGGTGGATGGTAATGCAGTGAGGCACAATAGACTCTCCCTCCATTGAAAGCAACCCCTGGTGCCTTGCTCTATGCCAATCGAGTGCACGTTAAACAGTGGCTTTCTGAGTTATGCCACCACGGTGAGGTGACACTGGAGTGTCCTCTCCAGGGCGCAGGCCTGGGCAAGGTTGTATGGAAGTCTAGCAGTTGCCCAGGCAGCAGGTCTCCCCTCTCCATTGCCATCAATGTTGTCCAAGGGAAGGCCAAGGGCTGATACAGCTTGGCACTTGTATTGTTGCAGGATTTGCTAGAATGAGGTTGAAGACAACGTTGGGCTGTCTTGGGGGCTCCAGCTCCGGATTTGTCCCCAGGGTTTACTCCCAAAGCCTTTCCCATGAGTTGCCAAGGCAGCAGACATTTGCAATCAGAGTTTTCCCCTCTCTCAGGGGGATATATAAAGGGTGAGGGTATATGTGGGATGGGGGTATATGAAGGATGGGAGGGATGGGGACATGAGGGATGCATGATTGTATATGAGGGAACAGGATGTGGATACAGGAGGATTCGAGTTAAATGAGAAATGGGAACATGGATACAGGAGAGTTGGGGATGTAGAAGAGATTGGGGTATATAAGGGAAGGGGATGTGAATACAGGAGGACTGGGTGTATAAGGGATGGAGATGTGGTGTACTGTATGTGCACGGGAATTCTGTGCAGGAAGGTTGAGTAAATGAGGTCTGGGTTACAGGCCTATTCCTGGGGAGGGGAATGTTTTTACAATGTGCCCAGATTCCAGGCAGCACCATGCTCCAGTCTCCGCTCATTCCGTCCGCCTGGCTAGAGCCTGGGGTCAGAGAGCAGACCTGAACGGGAAGAGGGGGACACAGGGTCTGGCTCCCAAATCCAGCCCAAGCCCCATTCATAACCATAACGTGATACTTTCACTTTCAACTGGAGCCGGGTGCACTGCGATCGGGGCAGGTTGGTGTGATAAGCCCGGAGTCCCATCTGCAATTAACCTCCACTGCAGGAGGAGAGCCCCTCATTATTTTATAAAACTCTATAAAAGTCACTCCTCAGCCTCCTACACTCAGGAAAAGAAGTCCTAGCCTATCTAGCCTCTCCTTCAGAACTCAAACCTTCCAGTCCTAGAAACAACCTTGTAAATCTTTTTTGCACCCTTTCTAGTTTGATAACATCCTTCCTATACCAGGGTGACTAGAATTAATAAGCAATAATCCAAATATGACCTCACCAATATTTCTAGTCATTCCGGTTAGATGTCATCAAATGAGTTTGTATTACACAAATGGGATAGAAAATGCTGATTTGGAATTGTTGTGTCACTATAGTCTTAACAGACCATAAGGGCTGCTGTCATTTTAAGAAAAGCAACTGGTGGTGACTTAAACCGGAGGGCCACCAGACCTCAGGCAAGGGAAAAGGTTGAACAGAAGAGTCTTTCATGGTAACCTCAAACCGGTCATGGGAATTGTACCCATGCTATTGGCATCACTTTGCTCTGTAAACCAACAATCCAGCCAACTAAACTAAACCTATTCCCTGATTTGGAATAATAAAGGTATCAAATATCACAATGTCTCTGGAGTTAGAAGCACTTAAATTTTTATTGTGCTTTGTGTGCTAAGGATGAGTAATACAAAGAATTTTGAGAATGAAAGCAATATAATTTCCATTTAACCACAACTTCATTTGAACTTTATGCTTGAAACATTGCACTTCAAGTTAAAAAGCAGCTTTGGAGCAGTGTTACCAGTACGAACTGAGACTCAAGAATAAGTTTGGATGCTATTTGTTTCCATTGTGTAAGACCCATAAAATAGTAGTACATATACACAATAATTAGGCTTCACATTGTTGGCTAAGTAACTAGTAAGATGCAAGCTAATTTTCAGATTTGCTAATCAGTGTTCCAGTTACTGAACTTACAAAATTGCGTGAACAAGTTGCACAACTCATTTCATAAACTTGAACACCTGCGCCAAACTTATTCTGATCAGTTTGGTCAGCATAAAAGAAAGCAACTAATGAAGTATGAGCAGCTAAAGTTTTGAAATCATTTTAATCACCATATAAGGTATTTTTATTTTTAAAAGGGAACAAAATGAATCCTTTGTTCAAATAGTTGCATTAGTGGTTCAGTACAATTCTCACCTGCCATACAGGAGACACAGGTTCAATGCATCGTGGTTTTTACTTCCTTTCTTAATGGAGCGCTGGTGGAGCAGTGGCAGTGTCCTTGCCACTGGACTAATAGCCCCACATTCAAGTCCTAAGTGTTCCAGAGGTGTGTAATAACATGTCTGAACAGATCATTAAGAATATGCCCGAGCATTGATGCAACAATATACTAAATTGCAGAGAGGAATGATAAAGGTCCTCATCTAAAATTTTGCAAACTGCATATTTGACCACAAGTTAAAACTGCAAAGACTACTTAGATAATACAGGATGAAATGGAATATCCAAGAGTGATGCTGTGCTGTGCTCATAAACCGAATAGTGGCCAGTTGCCGAAGTAAAAAGGTAGCTCTAGGCTGCAGCTAGTTTGGACAAAGCGGAAGATTTCGAAAGAAGGGTCAGTAAAGAATGGAAAGCTGTTAACAAAGTCATTTATTGAAATCATAGCATGCAGTGTACATGTGTAAGATAATGGCAAGTAGTAATGGTGCATGGGCTTTCACATTGGGATCCCACACACATTTTTGTTGATTGCTTTGGTTCCATTGTCAAAATTGCATGTCACCTTGCTTAAAAAAAACTTGCAACTGCAGTGGTAGCCATTTTATATCACTCCAATGTTGCATCAGCTGATTTAGATCTACTCTAACCACAGTGGAGTCAGTGCATCATTATGTAGATCATTTCTAACCTCTCGGTTGACAATTGTTAGCTAAATTGCCTTGCAGCAGCTTTCGTGCTGAATTACTGTTACTTGAACTAATTTGTGTGTCTCACTAGATTTGGAATAACTATTTGAGCTACCTTTTAATAGTACTTAATTTGCCAAAAGGTTCCTCCTTGACATATGCCATTCTTGGTAATAAACATAAATTTTAGAAAGCAAGAATGGGAAATCACAAGCAATAATTTCAAGCTTTACTTCCTTACCAACTATATACATTTCAATTCCATTCCTTGAACATGGATTTTAATAGCCAAAACATATACTTGAAGGATATCATTAACAGTGTCCAAAATCCAAATTAGCTCACTATGTTTCAGTTAATTTTCATAGTTAATTCTAAATTTAGATTATACATTCAGTTGGTTTCTAAAAGACATGAGTGAAGAACCAAGGGTCAGCTACATCCTGTTGTGGTAGGAACGAAAGGCTTAAATTTGTTCACTGGCTAGGAGCTGAGTGAAGCTAATAGCTGACACCCAGCAAAAGCTTTTATGAATTCAGCTTCAACAAAAGTCAAATCATTGAATGTACCAATATGTAAGAAACCTGATTTAATGAATATGCAAGAGGGTATATCTGAAAAAATGGTATCAACCTGGTAAAGCCACAAAACAGGACCAAATTTGCATGCCAAGTAACATAAGCAGCAAGTAACAAACAAGGCTAAATGATTCGAACAGATCCAGATCAAAGCTCAGCAAGGACAATTAAATAACTCACTCGAGGAGGAGACTCTACAAGTCTCCACATGGTTAATGATGTGGAAACCAGCACATCAGCTCAAAAGATAAGGCTGAAGGATTTGCAACAATTTTCAGCCAGAAGTGTTAAGAGAATAATGCATTTCAGCTTCCTCCAGAAACTTCAAGTCAATTCGGTTTACTTCCTGTGATGCCAAGAAAAGGCTGGAAGCACTGGATACTGCAAAGGCTAAAGGCTCAGACAAAATTCCATCTATAGTACTGAATACATTTGCTTCAGAACTTGCACACCCCAGCCACATCACTGACACCTACCCGACAACATGGAAAATCATCCAGGTATGTCTTATATACAAAGTGCAGGACAAATCCAGCCTGGCCAATTACCACCTTACAGTCTACTCTCAATCATCACTAAAATATCATTGAGCATTAAGTACTATCAAGCATCATTGCTTAGCAATAACCGGCTCACTGATGCGCAGTTTGGACCCTGCCAGGACCACTCACCCCCTGACATCATTACAGCCTTGGTTCAAATTTGGCAAGAGCCGAATTCTAGAAATCAAATTAGAGTCACTGCCCTTGACATCAAGTCTGCATTTGATCAAGTGTAGCATCAAGGAACCTTAGAAAAATTATCAATGGGCTATCAGAGAGAAAATGCCACTAGTTGGAGTCATACCTTGCACAAAGTAAGATGGTTGATTGTTAGAGGATGGTCAAATCAGCTCCAGGCCATCTCTGCAGAAGTTCCTCAGGATGGTGTCGTATGCCCAACCATCTTCAGCTGCTTTATCAATGATCTTCGTTCCATTTTAAGGTCAGAAATGTGGATGTTTGCTGATGATTGTGCAATATTTAATGTCATTCACACCTACTCAAAAGCTGAAGCAGTCCATTTCCAATGCAGCAAAACTTGGACAATATCCAGGCTTGATCCGAGAAGTGGCAAGGAATATTCATTTCACAAAAGCACCAAGCAACGCCCACATCCAACAAAATGGAATCTAGACTTCAGCCCTTGACATTCAATGACATTACCAGTGCTGAATATTGCACTGTTAGTATTCTACCGGCTTACCATTGACCTGAAACTGGACTGGACTAGCCACATAACTACTGTAGCTAAAAGAGCATATCAGAGGTAGGAATCCTACTATGAATAACACACCCCCTTACTCCCCAAAGCCTGCCCACTGTCCATAAGGCACAAGTCAAGAGTGCGATGGAATTCTCCCTACTTGCCCAGTTGAGTGCAACTCCAAAAATACAGAGTTTGATACCATCCAGGACAAAGCAGTCCACTCGATGACACCACATCCACAACATCTCCACCACCAATGCTCAGTAGGAGCAGTGTGTACCATCTACAAGATATACTGTAGAACTTCACCAAAGATCTTTAGACAGCATCTTCCAACCTGATGGTTTGACAGAGCAATCATGGCATTTTCTTCTCGCTCTGGCAGTTGCTGCTATGCGTGGACCTCAGAGGCCTGCTCAGCTGGAAAGAAAATTAGTGGAAACACTGCTCACAATGCTCTGCTGGAAAATATTTTTCTCTCAATTAAATGGGCAACTCCTTATAAGAACATAAAAACATAAGAAATAGGAACAGGTGTAGACCACCTGGCCCTTCAAGCCTGCTCTATCATTCAATAAGATCATGGCTGATCTTTTCGTGGCCTCAGCTCCACTTACTCACCCTCTCACTGTCACCCTTTATTCCTTTATTGTTCAAAAATAACCTCTTATCTTTAAAAACATTTACTGAAGTAGCGTCAATTACTTTACTGAGCAGGAATTCCATAGATTCACAACTGAGTGACAACGTACCTTCTCAATTCAGTTCTAAATCTGCTTCTCCTAATTTTGAGGCTATGCGCTCTTGCCCTAGTTTCATCTGCTAGTGGAGACATCTTATCGACGTCTATCTTATCTGTTCCCTTAGAAGAATCCCCTCCTCATTCTCCTAAATTCTAATGAACGTAATCTGTCAACCAAATCTCTCTTCATAAGCCAAACCCCTCAATTTCAGAATCAACCTAGTGAACCTCCTCTGCACCCCTTCTAGGGCCAGAATATCCCTTTCTTGTAAGGAGACCAAAACTGCACACAGTATTCCAGATGTGGCCTCACCAGCACCCTATACAGCTGCAACATAACCTCCCTGCTTTTGAACTCAATCCCTTTAGTAATAAAATTCCATTTGCCTTTCTTATTACCTGTTGTACCTGCAGACCAACCTTCTATGATTCATGCATAAGGACACGCAGGTCCCTCTGCAGAGCAGCGTGCTGCAACTTTTTTATCATTCAAATAATCATCCTTTTTACTGTTACTCCGACAAAAACGGATGAGTTTACATTTATTAATATTGTATTCCATCTGCCAGACCTTTGTCCACTCACTTAAAGTATGTATGTTCCTCTGCAAAGTCCACTGCACACTTTGCTCTGCACTCATCTTAGGATCATCTGCGAACTTTGATACACTACACATGGTCCCCAATTCCAAATCATCTATATAAAATGTGAACAATTGCAATTCCAACACTGATCCCTGAGGCACACCACTAGTTACTGATTGCCAACCAGAAATAGCACTCAGTTATCCCCACTCTTTGCTTCCTGTTAGTCAACCAATCCTCTGTCCATGCTAATATTTTACCCGTAAGACACATGCATCTTTATCTTATGCAGCAGCCTGTTGTGCATCACTTTGAAGGCCTTTTGGAAATCAAGGTACACTACATCTACTGGGTTCCTGTTCTCCACTGTGCTCATAACGCCTTTGTAGAATTTGTTATGAAGTTGAAGGTGAGCACTGTACCTTTAAAGAGAGTGAAAGCTCTTTTGCACTGAGAGCTTGAAGGCACTTGTCATGTGACTGACGAGCAGTCTCAGAGTCTACTGGAAAATTGAAAATATGTAACATTTGGCTGTAAACTAGATACCTTAGTTGTTTTGACCACCATTCAAATCCAACCAATTCATTTAAATTATACCCCTGAATACAAAAATCCAATCGAGTTTGAATTTATTGATTTTGACAACATCGAACCAATGAGATAATCCAATGTTTGGGATATAAAGAAGCAACATTTTGAGTGTTAGCCAGACAGAATGACCTACAGTTATCGCCAGAGTAATTGCCAGCAAAACACTCTCTACCAAAAAGGTACCTTTTTCATACGAAACATTTTAGCAGCAAAACACTGAAGACGACCCAGGGAGATCTTCAGCCGACGGAAGAAAGACACCACCAACGCCAACTGCTGGGTGGTTTTGAAATTAAGTTGATGTAATTTTAATAGGGTCTTTTTTTTGGAACAGTATATTGTTGTAGAGTTGGAGTTAGATAACAAACCTTTAAGAGAAAGAGGTTCAAAATTGTAAATAGTTGTTGTGTAATGTTCACTTTTAGAGTTAAAAGAATAAACTAATAATTTTTCTTTAAATAGTAAGATTTAGAGTTCTCTGTCACTCATACTTTAACAGATTACAAAGCAAGATGGGCTTTTCTGGGTGTTTGGTTTAATTAGCAGAAGGGTTTGTCATTGTGTCATAATAAACTCCAAAAGATTAATTAAGCATGACCTGCCCTTCATGAACCCATGCGGACTCTGCCCAATGGGACAATTTCTATCTAGATGACTTGCTATTTCTTCCTTGATAATAGATTCAAGCATCTTCTCCACTACACTTTAAGCTAAAATCGGTCTATAATTACACATCTTTTGTCTACCACCCTTTTTAAACGGTGGGGTCACATTTGCTGCTTTCCAATCTGCTGGAACTGGCCCAGAACTGAGCGAATTTTGGAAAATTACCATAAGTGCACTTGCTATCTTTCCCGCCATCTCTTTTAGTACGCTGGGATGCATTCCATCAGGGCCAGGAGACTTGTCTATCCTTAGCTCCATTAGCTTGCCCAATATTACTTCTTCCATGATAACAATTGTTTCCAGGTCCTCACCTACCATCATCTCTTTGTCAACTACTGGCATATCATTCGTGTCCTCTACTGTGAAGACCAACACAAAATACCTATTGAATGTACCAAAATACCAATTCAATATTTTTAAAACAGTTTCACCTATTTCTAGATTCTCTCACAATAGGAAATATCCCTTTCACATATACTGTCAGGACTCCTCAGGCTTTTACATATTTCATTGAAGTCACCTCACACTCTTCCAATCTCTAGCAGTTGCAAGCCTATCTTGTCCAACATTTGCTCCACTTATCCCAGGTATTTGTCTAATAATTTTTTTCTCTACAGCCTCTAACACATTTGCATTCTTCCTTAGATAAGGAGACCATCACTATACACAGCACTCCATTTGCAGGTTCGTCAACGTCAGGTATAATTGATGTATAATCTCCCTATTTTCACTTGCAAGTCACCTCACAATAAGCAAAACCAATTTATTCAGCATTCTTAATTACTTGCCATACCTGCAATGTTAACTTTGGCAATTCATGCACTAGAACACCTGGAATTCTCTGTACCTCAGCTCTGCAATCTCTCACTATTTAGATTATGTGTCATTTTTATTTTTCCTGTCAAAATGGACAATTTCACATTTTTCCATTTTATATACCAGTTGCCAGATATTTGCCCACTCACTTAAATAACCTATATCCCTTTGTAATCTACTTTTCAACTTATCTTTTTGTCGTCAGCAAATTAGCAACTGTACCTCGATCTCACCGTCCAAGTCATTTGTATGAATTTCAACAAGTTTAGGAACCAGCACTTATAACATTGGCACACTACTGACATCTTGCCAACCAGAAAACGACACAATTACCTATTGTTTCAGATTTACAGATTACATTACAGTGTGGAAACAGGCCCTTCGGCCCAACAAGTCCACACTGACCCGCTGAAGCGCAACCCACCCATACCCCTCCATTTACCCCTTACCTAACACTACGGGCAATTTAGCATGGCCAATTCACCTGACCTGCACATCTTTGGACTGTGGGAGGAAACCAGAGCACCCGGAGGAAACCCACACAGACACGGGGAGAACATGCAAACTCCACACAGTCAGTCAGTCGCCTGAGGCGGGAAATGAACCCGGGTCTCTGGCGCTGTGAGACAGCACTGCTAACCACTGTGCCACCATGCCGCCCACAAATGTTAGCTGGCCAACCTTTCATTTATATGTTACCCCTATGCATTATGAGCTTTTATTTTACACAATAACTTTTGATGTGGCACCTTACTTTCTGGAAATCTTACTGAGTACATCCACTGGTTCTTAAAGAGGATGCAGCATTGGTTCAACAGAAATAAAACTGATCTCAGATGTCAGAGCATTAGCCGTGTTTGTTGCTGAAATCTTTCAGCTTGAAGTTGGCAAGACTAGGATAGAAATTCTCAAAGGTCTCAGGAATTTGGGCTGGCTCAGAGATAACAAGGACAGAAAATCCAGGGCAAAGCTGAAGGTGCACAAGAGAAGAGGAGATGCTCCAATCGGACATTAAACTGATGTCCCTCAGGCAGATGCATGATATTCCATGGCACTATTTCAAAGAACCATTTCCAGCAGGGTTTTTTTTAAACCTGGAATCCTGGTCAACATTTACTCTTCAGCTCACATAACCTCAAATTGCATGACAGGTTATCTTTTCATTATTGCAGTATTGTTGACAGCGTTTCTTATAAAAACAAATTGGCTACTGAGTTTCCTATACTGCAACAGGGGCCATATATCAAAAGGAGAAATTTCCCCCCCGACGTGATCGACGATGCCCTCCACCGCATCTCCTCCACTTCCCGCTCCTCCGCCCTTGAGCCCCGCCCCTCCAACCGCCACCAGGACAGAACCCCACTGGTCCTCACCTACCACCCCACCAATCTCCATGTACAGCGCATCATCCGCCGTCACTTCCGCCACCTCCAAACGGACCCCACCACCAAGGATATATTTCCCTCCCCTCCTCTATCAGCTTTCCGTAGAGACCACTCCCTCCGCGACTCCCTTGTCAGATCGATACCCCCCACCAACCCAACCTCCACTCCCGGCACCTTCCCTTGCAACTGCAGGAGGTGCAACACTTGCGCCCACACCTCCCCCCTCACTTCTCTCCAAGGCCCCAAAGGAAACTTCCATATCCGCCACAGATTCACCTGCACCTCCACCCACATTATCTACTGCATCCGCTGCAGCCGGTGTGGCCTCCTCTATATTGGGGAGACAGGCCGCCTACTTGCGGAGCGATTCAGAGAGCACCTCTGGGCCACCCGGACGAACCAACCCAATCACCCTGTAGCACAGCATTTCAACTCCCCCTCCCACTCCACCGAGGATATGCAGGTCATTGGACTCATCCACCGCCAAACCACAACAACGCGACGGTCGGAGGAGGAGCGTCTTATCTTCCGACTGGGAACCCTCCAACCACAGGGGATGAACTTGGACTTCACCAGTTTCTTCATCCCCCCTCCCCCCACCTTGTCTCAGCCGAATCCCTCCAGCCCGGCACCGCCTTCCTGACCTGCAGTCTTCTTCTTGACCTCTCCGCCTCCACCCTACTCCGACCTATCACCTTCACCTTGACCTCTTTCCACCTATCACATTTCCAACGCCCCTCCTCCAAGTCCCTCCTCCCTACCTTTTATCTTCTCCTGCTGAACACTCTCTGCTCATTCCTGAAGAAGGGCATGTGCCCGAAACGTCGAATCTTCTGTTCCCTAGATGCTGCCTGACCTGCTGTGCTGTTCCAGCAATAAAGTTTCAACCATATATCAAAAGGCATTGAATTAGCTGCTATATCCTTTGGGATATCCCAATATTGTAAATTGGCTAAAATACAGTATTTATTTTAAAGTTATAGAATCATGGAATGATTACAGCATAGAAGACCATTCAACTCATCATGTCTGTGCTTGTCTCTGCAGAGGCAATTCACATTCAGCCACTCCTGTTCTTCCCTGTAGCCCTGCACATCTTCCTTTTCAGATAATAATCCAGATTACACTTGAAGGTCATCATTGAACCTGCTTCTCCTACACTCCCAGGCAATATATTCTTGATCCAAATCACTCACTGCATTAAAAGAAGATTTCCTTCACGTTGCATAGAACATAGACCAATACTGCGCAGAACAGGCCCTTCGGCCCTTGATGTTGCGCCGACCTGTGAACTTTTCTCAGGTCGTCCCCCTACACTATCCATCATCATCCACATGCTTATCTAAGGATTGTTTAAATCTCCCTAATGTGGCTGAGTTGACTACCTTAACAGGTAGGGCATTCCATGCCCTTATCACTCCGGAGTAAAGAACCTGCCTCTGACATCTGTCTTAAATCTATCACCCCTCAATTTTTATGCCCCCTACTACAAGCTGACTTCATCATCCTAGGAAAAAGACTTTCACTGTCAACCCTATCTAATCCTCTGATCATCTTGTATGTCTCCATCAAATCCCCTCTTTGCCTTCTTCTTTCCAATGACAACAGACCCTTTCCTCAAAAGACCATCCTTCCAGACCAGGCAACATCCTGGTAAATCTCCTCTGCACTTTTTCCCAAGCTTCCACATCCATTCCGAAATATGGCGACCAGAACTGTACACAATTCCACGTGTGGCCGCACTAGCGTTTTGTATGGTTGTAGCATGGTATTGTGGCTCCGGAACTCAATCCCTCTACCTATAAAACCTAACACATCTTCTTAACAGCACTATTAGCCTGGGTGGCAACGTTCAGGGATCTATGTACATGGATTCCAAGATCCCTCTGCATATCCACATGATCAAGAATCTTTCCATTGACCCAGTATCCTGCCTTCCTGTTATTCTTTCCTGTACATTCATGTCATTGAATGTCTCTTGTTTCCATTCTACTTTTTTCCCCCAAAATGTGCTTTGAGCATTTCAACCCATCAGCACCCGTGACCCCCCCCCCCAGGAAATTTCCAAAGACCTGGATGAAAGAAATGGATGACAACAACCATTGCTTCTTCTGCCAATTATCTTAAGCCTGTGTTCCCTGTTTCTCGATCCATCTACCAATGGAAGCAGTTTCTGCCACTGACTGTCCCCTCATGATTTTGAATACCACTATCAAATCAATTTCAGACTGTCGCTTTGCCAGGACAACAATTCAACCTTTTACAATCTATCTACATAACTGAAGTTCTTTATCTCTGAAGTCAATTTCATGAATTTTTTTTACACTCTCTCCAATGCCTTAATATTCATCATGTGGTGCCCAGAACTAAACACAATATTCTTATTTATGTATGTTTAACATAACTTGCATTTTTTACTCTACGTCCCAATTAATAATGCTTTATTATTGCACTTACAACATCTTCTGCCAACCGCAATGATTTATGCACTTTTAGTCTCAGGCTCCTCTGCTTTGTAACCTCTATTTTAAACTGGCTCTTCACATTCTCCAGTGAAGACAAATCACTTGACATGTTATTGAATTTAACCTCCTGCACCCACTTATGCACCCATTCCAGCTATGTGTCTATGTGCTTTTGAAGTTCTACACTAGTCTCTTCACAATTCACAGTATTTCCAAAGTTTGTATTGTTCACAAAATAAATCACTTTATTTAGAAGGTGAGGAAGAAGAAGAAACACTATTCATAGTAACTAGATTGGAAAAAATCTTAAGGAAAACATTTTTATTACACTAGAAAAGTACAAACCTGCATATTCTCTTTGGTTATAGCAGCATACAAGCAATTTGCCTTTTAAAAATCCTATATTCATGCTAAATAAAACCACTGAAAGTTTAGTGTGAAGCTTCTTCAAAACATTATCTGCAGGATGTCATGGGAACAACAATATAGATGAATGATTCTTGAAATGTTAATATAATAACTAATTGAAGAGAGTTTTGCAAATTTCTGAACAGCGACACAAACAAACTAATCTGATTTCTAAATTCACGTGTTACATCTCAATACTGTAGATTTTTTTTAAAAATCACAATCTGTAGACTGCAATTTGTTGCTGGATTAAGGTGGTATAGTGCATGTGAGTAGGAAAGAGAGAGGACATAAAAGTGTGGTACAATGATTGAAGAGGAGGAGAGGTTTGAGAGTAGTAACTGTGCCAAAAAAGAAAAGTCTTTAAAAAGGTGCAAAGAGGATTAATGAAAATATTTCTAGTATTGAAGGTCTTCAGGTACCAGGCCACATTGAATGACTAGGATTATTCTTTTCGAACAACAGAAAGTTGAGAGCAGATTTGAGAGATATTCAGAACTACAAAGAATCTCAGCAGAAGGATTAACAATGAGAGGGTATAGGTGTAAGGTAATTGACAAAACAAAAAGACACCTTGAGAGGAAAAAAAACTTAAGGGATTACGATCTGATATGTATGGTCTGAAAGTGTGATGGAGGCAGATTGAAGCATAATTTCCAAACCGTAACTAAATAAGCACCTGAAGGCATAAATAATGCACAGCTCCTGAAAAAAAGCAGCTTAATGGGACCAGCTAAATTTCTCTTGCAGAGAGCCAGCAAGTGCTTGATGTGCTGAGATACTTTTTTTCATGCTGTAACCATCATATGATTCAATCTATTATAAGGTGTACAAATGTCATTCATTAAGGGACAGGTCAACCCCATCCAGCCTTATCCCAGTATCATTCCATGCCCCAAACAAAGTGGTTGACCTCCTTACTGCCTCCAGCTACTGCTGGACAATAAATAATGCATTGCCTGTGTTATCCATATTTAGATTAGATTAGATTAGATTAGATTAGATTATAGTGTGGAAACAGGCCATTCAGCCCAACAAGTCCACACCGACCCTCTGAAGAGTAACCCACGCAGACCCATTTCCCTCTGACTAATAACATTATGGAGGAGAAAGTGAGGTCTGCAGATGCTGGAGATCAGAGCTGAAAATGTGTTGCTGGAAAAGCACAGCAGGTCAGGCAGCATCCAGGGAACAGGAGAATCGACGTTTCGGGCATAAGCCCTTCTTCAGGAATGAGGAAAGTTTGTCCAGCAGGCTAAGATAAAAAGGTAGGGAGGAGGGACTTGGGGAGGGGCGTCGGAAATGTGATAGGTGGAAAGAGGTCAAGGTGAGGGTGATAGGTCAGACTGGGGTGGGGGCGGAGAGGTCGGGAAGAAGATTGCAGGTTAGGAAGGCGGTGCTGAATTCGATGGATTTGACTGAGACAAGGTGGGGGGAGGGGAAATGAGGAAACTGGTGAAATCCGAGTTCATCCCTTGTGGTTAGAGGGTTCCTAGGCAATGCTAGCCACCAAGTCACCGTGCATAATCAACTGAGTGAACCATCTCTGCATCCCCTCATGCCAGTACATCCTTTCTCAAGTAAGGAGACCAAAACTGCATGCAGTACTCCAGGCGTAGCCTCACCAGCACTCTGTACAGCTACAACATAACCTTCCTGCTTTTAAAATCAATCCCTTCAGAAATGAAGGACAAAATTCCATTTATCTTCCTATTTACCTGTTGTACCTGCAGACCAATGTTCTATGATCCATGCACAAAGATATCCAGGTCCCTCTGCAGAGCACCATGCTGAACCTTTTGACCATTCAAATATTTGTGCTTTTTACAGTTACTCCTACCAAAATGGATGAGTTCACATATATTAACATTCTATTCCATCTGAAAGACCTTTGTCCACTCACTTAAACTATGTTCCTCTGCAAAGTTTCACAGTCCTCTGCACACTTTGCTCTGCCATTTATTTTAGCACCATCTGCAAACTTTGACACATTACACATGGTCCCCAACACCAAATCATCTATGTAAATTGTGACTAACTGCGGTCCCAACACTGATCCCTAAGGCACATCAGTGTCTGACAGTCAACCAGAATGGCATCAATTTATCCCCAATCTTTGCTTCCTGTTAGTCAACCAATCTTCTGTCCAGGATAATACTTTACCAGTAACGCCATGCATCTTTATCTTATGCAGCAATCTTTTGTGTCGTACCTGGTTGAAGGCCTTCTAGAAATCTAGGTATATCATATCTACTGGGTCCCTGTTGTCCACCATGCTCGTTATGTCTTCATAGAGGCCTGAAAGATTAGTTAAGCATAACCAGCCCTTTATGAACCCATGCTGTGTCTGCCCAATGGGACAATTTCTATCTGGATGTCATGTTATTTCTTCCTTGATAATACACTCTAGCATCTTCCCCACAACAGAAGTTAAACCAACCAATCTATAATTCCCCATCTTTTGTCTACCACCCTTCTTAAACAGTGATAAGATCCAGTGTTGCTGTTTCAGCACTGCCAGAGCCCACTAAACTGTCCAGTACTGCCTTGACTTCATTGCTAGAATTCAAGTCTTTGCTCCATATTTGGATCGAGTGGCGAAATGCTGAATCAACTAATGGGTATAATAGTGGACATGAATCAGTACGGTATTTGTGATCATACATTGCAAAATGGCACGAACAACAACACCTTCCATCACTGTGCTGATAAGTGACAGTGGAGTGATGTAGTGGTAATTGGTCTAGGTTCAAGTTCTACCTGCCCCAAAAGGTGTATCATAACTTCTCTGAACAGATTAATTCCATAGGAATTAGAGGAAGGCTCTCAACTGGTTGGACCAATACACAGTAGAAAAGAAGATTGCTGGGGGTAAATCATATCAGTCCCAGGACATGACTGGAGGATTTCCTCAAGACAGTATCCCAAGGTCAATTATTTTCATCTGCTTCATCAATGATTGTCTTTCAATCATAAAGCCAGAAATTATGTTCGCTATTGGTTGTTCAATGTTCAACACCATTCACAACTGATCAAATATTGAATAGTCCATGTCCACATGCAGCAAGACATGGACAGTATTCAGGCTGTGTCAGTTAAGTGGAAGGTAACATTTGTTACATAGATGTAAACCAACTGAACTGTGCTACAGGTACCAAAGTGCCATCCTGGGATTACCTTTAAATGATGAATGTGACTATATCTAAAAGATTATTTTAAAAAAATCACTTTACTCATACTTATGACAGAAAATATAAGGGATAACTGTATAAAGTACAAAGTTACAAAGTGCTTTTGACAATACGTATTTGACATTTCAATCATAGAGAATTATCTTAATTTAATAATAAAACCTACTGTTAAACTTTCACAGTATTTTGTTTGGATTGATCTTCAACACTACTGCAGCTCCATAAAAGATCCTTCTTTGTTGGTTTTAAATCAGATTTCCACAGATGGGTTTACAAATAGAGAATTGCCTGATCCACGTATTTCACTTGCTCCCAATGTTGTAGCTTGTCATTCTAACAAACAATATCACTATATTTCTGGTTTATTCCTTTCTCTAAAATTATAAAGTAGAGTAGATCAGTTCCATTATATGTTCACAAGTACTAACATTGCAATGGTTTACGGAAAAAAAAACTTACTAATCAAGATCATCTTTCTCATACAAATACCTCAAAAATCATACATGTCAAGTAAATTTAGTTCAAACAAACACTTTTTTTTTCCAGTCAGTAACTATAAGACTCATCATTTGAAGACAAATCTTGTTGACATTCTGGCCTTAGAAAAATAAGGGATGGGATTATTTTTGAAACTAGATAAAGTGGATTTGAATTAGACTGAGGAGGCTCTTACTTCTTCAAAAAACAACTCAATCAACTTTGTGAGACGTGATTTCCCACACACAAAGCAGTGTTGACTATCCCTAATCAGTCCTTGCCTTTCCAAATACATGTGCATCCTGTCCCTCAGGACTCCCTCCAACAACTTGCCCACCACCGACGTCAGGCTCACTGATCTATAGTTAGTTTCCTGGCTTGTCCTTACCACCTTTCTTAAATAGTGGCACCACGTTAGCTAACCTCCAGTCTTCTGACACCTCACCTGTGACTATCAATGATACAAAAATCTCAGTAAGAGGCCCAGCAATCACTTCCCTAGATTCCGACAGAGTTCTAGGGTACACCTAATCAGATCCTGGGGATTTATCCACTTTTATGCGTTTCATGAAATCCAGCACTTCTGCCTCAGTAATATGGACATTTTCCAAGATGTGAAAATGTGTTTCTGTAAAAGCGTAGCAGGCCAGGCAGCATCCAAGGAGCAGGAGAATCGACGTTTCGGGCATAAGCCCTTCTTCAGGAATGAGGAAAGTGTGCCAAGCAGGGTAAGATAAAAGGTAGGGAGGAGGGACTTGGGGGAGGGGCGTTGGAAATGCGATAGGCGGAAGGAGGTTAAGGGGAGGGTGATAGGCCGGAGTGGGGGTGGGGGCGGAGAGATCAGGAAGAAGATTGCAGGTTAGGAAGGTGGTGCTGAGTTCGAGGGTTGGGACTGAGACAAGGTGGGGGGAGGGGAAATGAGGAAACTGGAGAAATCTGAGTTCATCCCTTGTGGTTGGAGGGTTCCGAGGCAGAAGATGAGGTGCTCTTCCTCCAGCCATCGTGTTGCCATGGTCAGGAGATGGAGGAGTCCAAGGACCTGCATGTCCTTGGCAGAGTGGGAGGGGGAATTGAAGTGTTGAGCCACAGGGTGGTTGGGTTGGTTGGTCCAGGTGTCCCAAAGGTGTTCTCTGAAATGTTCCGCAAGTAGGCAGCCTGTCTCCCCAATATAGAGGAGTGCAGCGGATGCAGTAAATGATGTGTGTGGAGGTGCAGGTGAATTTGTGGCGGATATGGAGTGATCCCTTGGGGCCTTGGAGGGAAGGGTGGGGGGGGGGGGGGGGGGGGGGGGGGGGGGGTGTGTGGGCGCAAGTTTTGCATTTCTTGCGGTTGCAGGGGAAGGTGCCCGGAGTGGAGGTTGGGTTGGTGGGGGGTGTACACCTGATGAGGGAGTCACGGAGGGAATGGTCTTTTCGGAACGCTGTTAGGGGAGGGGAGGGAAATATATCCCTGGTGGTGGGGTCCGTTTGGAGGTGGCGGAAATGACGATGGATAATACAATGTATATGGAGGTTGGTTGGGTGGTAGGTGAGGACCAGTGGGGTTCTATCCTGGTGGCGATTGGAGGGGCGGGGCTCAAGGGCAGAGGAGCGGGAAGTCGAGGAGATGCGGTGGAGAGCATCGTCGATCATGTCTGGGGGGGAAATTGCGGTCTTTGAAGAAGGACGCCATCAGGGTTGTTTGGTATTGGAACTGGTCCTCCTGGGAGCAGATGAGGCGGAGACGAAGGAAATCGGAATATGGGATGGCGTTTTTACAGGGGGCAGGGTGGGAGGAGGTGTAGTCAAGGTAGCTGTGGGAGTCAGTCGGTTTATAGCAAATGTCCGTGTTGATTCGGTCGCCCGAGATAGAAATGGAGAGGTCTAGGAAGGGGAGGGAGGAGTCTGAGACGGTCCAGGTAAATTTGAGGTCGGGGTGGACGGTGTTGGTAAAGTGGATGAACTGTTCAACCTCCTTGTGGGAGCACGAGGCAGCGCCCATACAGTCATCGATGTAGTAGAGGAAAAGGTGGGGGTGGTGCCAGTGTAGCTGTGGAAGATGGACTGTTCCACATATCCTATGAAGAGGCAGGCATAGCTGGGGCCCATGTGGATGCCCAGGCTACTCCTTTGGTTTGGAAGAAGTGGGAGGATTGGAAAGAGAAGTTGTTCAGAGTGAGGACCAGTTCAGTCAGTCGAAGGAGGGTGTCAGTGGAAGGGTACTGGTTGGTACAGCAGGAAAGGAAGAAGCAGAGGGCTTTGAGTCCTTTGTGATTTTTCAAGATGTCACCATCTATTTCCCTACATTCTATATCTTCCATCTCCTTTTCCACAGTAAATACTGATGCAAAATACTCACTTAGTATCTCCCCCATTTCCTGTGGCTCCACACAAAGGCCGCCTTGATGATCTTTGAGAGGCCCTATTCTCTCCCTAGTTACCCTTTTGTCCTTAAATGTATTTGTAAAAACACTTTGGATTCTCCTTAACTCTATTTGCCAAAGCATGAAAAAAATGGAACGAGTTTGAAAATGCAATTGTAGCAACTTGGGGGAAAGAGATTTCTTTCTCGGGCAATCACAGAAGCAAGTGAGGTTGGTACATGAAAGAGGGGACTTGGCTGGTGAATAATTGATGTAGAGAGGCTTGTGAAGTAATAAGGCCATGTGTATGGGTAAAAGAGTTTATATGAAGGAAGATACAAGTTTGAACAGGAAAGTAATGATCTCAGAAGGAAGGGAACATTGTTGAACATTGAGATGGAGTAAGAAACTTGGCACAATACATGGATTAACTGTAGACAATAAAGATGTTAGAGGAAAGATGAGTTTGGTGGAACAAAGTGAGATCCTCAAAGGAGGAGAAGGTGCCAAATCGGAGAACACAGAACAAAGTGTGATTGCAGATATAGGCCATAATTTCATCATACTATAAATTTGGGAAGGGAAAAAGCCACGTCAAAATGGAATAGTGAACAACTGAGCACTAAGAACAGATGTTAGATACTGATTCAACATAAAGACAGTCCACATATATTGTTTCTTTATAACTATTTAATTGCTTTCTCAAAATTGAAGCATTTAACTTCACATCATTTGCATGTCTATATCAAGTGACAAAGTTTAAATTTAAACCTTACTTTGTGACGAGTCAATATAATATGGTCTGTATCTAAACTGGGTTTAATGCTGCATCCCAATTTCGGGACGATGTGACAGTGCAAAAGAGTCACTCTTATGGCAAGAGGAACACAAAGTTTATTGTCTATATTCTCCATTGGCTACTGGCACAATGTGTGTATTTTAGCAGAAGATATTTTGTGTTCAGTTAAATGAGCAAACTCATTATAATTTGCTATCTTTATTTTTCCTTGTGCATTTATTAAACAATCAGTGAACTAGGAAACAAATGCTGTAATGTTAAGCATGGTACCAATGTTTTCACTTTGTGCAGAACGAAACAGAATGCTCATTGTATGATGTGGTATACTTGCATTGTCACATCTATGAAGGAAAACTCTGATAAGTATAACAATAGTAACATTAAAATCTATTTTGTTTTGGCAAGTTACTAATTATACAACACTTACTGCTGAAGTTGCCAAGTTCTGATAAACTATCACAGTTTATCAGAATTATTTCACACCTAGACTGTACTAAATTAATCCAGGTACAAAAGCAATTTGAGACCAATACACACAAACTGGAACAAAAGCAGACAATCGCTGCACAGGCAATGAAACACTACATACAACATTAGAGGTAAACAAGCTCATTCACAGCAGAAGATCAAAACATATCAGCATCACTCTGGACCAACATAATAGTATAATCTAGTCATAAAGCAAAGCAATACTGAAGGAGGAAATGCTTCAACGTTAAACCTAACATCCATCTTTAATTAGATACATATTAGAATATTTTTAAGTCACCACATTCTGAACCTCAGCCTGCTCGCAGAAATTTATAATAAGAAATTTTGCATCTTCATCTGGATTTTTTTTCTAAAATACTTATTTACTGCTTTGGGGTTTCAAATGTTTGGAAGAAGAATAGTAAATAGATGAATCAATGGAATGATAGATTTCAGAAGTACTAAAACTAGTAGTCCGCATAACCTTTGCAGTCTCCACTGCTGTTCATATTCTCCAAAACCCTAAGTTTCTTGGAAATCAATTTTTGTCTTATCAGTCTTCATCATATCTAAAATTAACCTGTAACTTTCTCACTAAGACTTCAATCCACTTATCTCTTCCATGTTCACAAATAATCATTACCATTATCTGGTGCCCCTAGCCTGGTCCATGCCAGTCAGCATTTCTGTACCACCATTATTTCCTCCAGTACCATCTCATATCTCCCAACCTAACAATCTAGACTTTCTTGAATACCTCCATTCAGCACCATATACCTCAACTTCGTTAGGACCAAAGGAAGAAATACAAGAAGAAAGAGTGGGAGCCTACTGATGGTGTACAAATGTGCAGATGACATTAAAAGAGGAAGCACATACAAATCCAAATATGTATAACTCAAGAGAACAGAGGCACCAGAGTAAGCGCTTGAATACTGTAGCAAAATTTTCCATGTAACTTTCAAAATTATGCATCTATTTTTAATTGTATAACAGCTGTTACAATAATCTTGGTATATTTATATGAACATTAGAAATAGGAACTGGAGTAAACCATCAAGCCTGCCCCATCATTTTATGGCTCAACGTCTGCCTCTGCCCCACTTTCCCCAATCAGTTATCATATCCTTCAATTTCCTGGGAGACCCGAAATCTGCCTGAAAAATGTCAGCCATAAATATATTCAATGTTGGAAAACCCATAATCCCTTTTGAGGATGACTTTAGCCTGAGAGAATGCATGAACAACCCTCCCTCCCCCCTCCCGCCACCCGGCTTCCAATGTTCTAATTTTACCAGCAAGGCACAGTAATATCTCTATGTCTCATCAAGTCCCTCCTGAGCTCTGTACATCTCAAATAGATCACCTCTCATTCTTAAAAACTCCAGGCAGTTCATGAACCAATTTACTCAGCTTCTCATCTCAAGAGCAAAGTAACAGTTGAGTGATTTTTCACTATACTGCCTCCTATGCAAGCTTCCTTAGAACAAATCTTAGAGACCAAATCCGTGTACCCAACTCCAAACGTTGGTCTCACCAGAGTTCAGTCCAATTATATAATTTGCCTTCCTAATTGCTTCCTGCAAAGGAACACAATGTCTCTCCAAACAAACAAGTTAGAGGTGTCAAATGTTTTTTTAAAAAAAACCTGTGTTTATTACTACTAGAGTAAATAATGTTGTTACCCCTCAAATATCTTTCTGCACCCACTTTACGTCATCCTTATAAATCCTGGTCCTTGAAGCTGCAATAACTTACGTGCACACTCCAACACTGTTTTACTACTACTACTATCTTCTTGCAACACTCGACTAGCAGAACCAAGGAATGTCATAACATACGTAACGTATTATTAGATTATGATGCCCTCCTTTGGAACAAGGGATACTGAACTATTTATTCCGCAAAATCCATAATGTCTGACAGCATTCACCACTGAGGAGTCACTATAAAAATATTTGTGCTGTACACTGCTTACAAACTGACGTGAAATAAAATAGGGTTTCCAAAAAAAAACATAATAACTGTATTCAATTTTCTGGGAAAGAAAAAGCAGTGTCGGCGATATAAGTTCTCAAATCATGTGCGAGTTTCCTTTTAAGCCGGGTTGGGTGTATTTTGATTGCTGTATAACTGACACCATCTCCCCGTTTCACGCTGTGCGTCCACCTCAGCACCGAACGGTTTTGAAATGTGTATCACCAACAGTTCACAATTATCATCGCAGGACAGTCCAAATGAACCAACACCATATTGTTACAGTTGGTGCAGGAGGTAGTGTCCCTACCTCTGAGCCAACAGGCCTGGACTGAACTCCCATCTGCTTCAGAGGTGTGTAGTAACATCACTGCCTAGGTTCTTTTTTTAAAAAAAATCTTACAGAACCCCCACAGTCAAACAATACCCAGAAGAGAGAGATGCAGCATGATAAATCAAGGATTTCTTTCCAGCCGAAATAAATGTCAGCAGCAGTGCCCTGTCAGAACAAAAAAAAACAGCCACCGGCAGTGGCTGCGAGCGGGGCCACCCTGAACGGACAGACACACGATTCCTTCAGCCGTCCACACTCATGAAGAAAGAAGCCGTTACCTCCACTACCTGCTGACAGAGACAGAGAGGAGGGTGGGACAAACACCGCCGTCCGGCGCCTTACCTTACGGTCGAGATTGGGCTGCTCGCTCCTACCGCTGCGTTTCTCTCTGCATGTCTTCCTGCCTGACACCGAGATGCTGCCGCTGCCGCTGCCGCTGCCCTTGCTCGAGCCCGCGCGCACAGCTGTGCCGCGCGCTCTCCGGCCGCAGTCGCGCGCACAGCGCCGCTCGTGCTGCTTTTGCACCATCTGCTGTGTTGCTTTCATGTTCAGGGGCTGCGGGGAGGGGAAGAAGTGTTCTTGTTCTATATATACGAAGCGCTGTCATTTCAGCCGCACTCCGTCCCATTTCCTTTATTATCTTCTTGCATTCAGCATAAAAGCGTGTGAATTCAGAGGAAAGCACCTTGCATTGATCTTTATCTTGCATGTGGTATATTGTATATATTTTTAAAATCATTCCACCCCTTTGGTTATGTCGGTGTTAGCTATTAGGAGGAAACTGGACACAGCTAGCAGAAAAGATGTTGCACCGTTATAATTTTGGTCTTTTACAGATCATGGAAACTTCAGAGTGAAACCATGGTTTTTGACTTCTACAGTGACTAATCTCTTTTCAAAAAGGCTGATAGAAACAAACGATAGAGTGGAGGATTTTATAGATTAAAGGTTATGTGTCATGGGGAATTAGCTCAAATGGTAGAGCGCTCGCTTAGCATGCGAGAGGTAGCGGGATCGATGCCCGCATTCTCCACAGTATTTTTTTGTGCCGAGTTTCTGGACTTCCAAAAGTTTCTGTCAAATTTCTGTAGATCAACAAACCAACATTTTTTGATATCTATAATATCCAATATAAGTATCTAAGATAAGACCTTTTGTTTAAGGTAATTGAAAAATAAAAGTACCCTTGGTGAGTAGGATTCAAGTTGAGCCTGAAAAGGCAGATAACTTCATCACATTTAAAAATTAAAAACAAAATATTCTGAATGCTCTGCTATTACATCTTTTTAGAGTCTTATAAAAAAATTAAAAGCAGAACCTTTAAACATACATAATAAAACCAAGCAGATTCAGCATGGCTTCACAAAGGCAAAATCGTGATTGACAAATTTATTACAGTTCTTTGAGGAGATAACAAGCAGAAGAGGTGAAGAGGAACCAGTGCATGCAACATGTTTGGTTTTCCAAAAGGCATTTAATAAGTTGTGCACATAAAGCTACCTAATAAGACAAAGGCGAAGTATAAAATAGCATGGATAGAAGATTGCCTGACTAATGAGGAAGAGAGTAGAGATAAAGAGGGCATTTTCAGGATGGCTATTTATAACTAGTGTAACATCATAGGGATCACTGTTGAGCCACAATTATTTAGAATATATTTTAATGATGTGGATGACAGAAGAGAATACACTATCATGTTTGGAGATGACACAAGAATAGGTTGGATAATAAGCAGTGAATGGCGCAGAGTTAGTCATAGAGATATGCAGCATGGAAACAGACCTTTCAGTCCTACACGTCCATACCAGATATCCAAAACTAATCTAGTCCCATTTGCCAGACTATGGACCATATTCCTTTAAACCCTTCTTATTCATATACCCATCCAGATGCCTTTTAACTGTTGTAATTGTACCAACCTCCACTAATTTCTCTGGCAGCTCATTCCATACATGCACCACCCTCCCTCTCACCTAAACGTATGCCCTATAGTTCTGGACACTTCCACCCCAGGGAAAAGACTTTGTCTATTGACCCAACCCATGTCCTTCATAATTTTATAGCCTCTGATGCTCCAGGGAAAACTGCCCCAGCCTATTCAGCCTCATCCTCCAGCTCAAACCCTCCAACCCTGGCAACATCCTCGTAACTCCTTTCTGAACCTTTTCCAGTTTCACATCGTCCTTACAATTGGAGAGAGACCAGAATTGAACACAATATTCCAAAAGTGGCCTAACCAAAGTTCTGTACATCTGCAACATGACCTCCCAACTCTTGTACTCTATACAACAATAAAGGAAAGCATACCAAATGCCTTCTTTACTATCCTAACTACCTGAGACTCCACTTTCAAGGAAGTATGAATTTGCACTCCATGGTGTCTTTGTTCAACAACTGCCCCCAGGACCTTATCATTAAGTGTAAAACTCCTGCCCTGATTTGCCTTTCCAAAATGCACCTCACATTTATTTAAATTAAACTCCACCTGCCACTCCTCAGCCCATTAGCCCATCTGATCAAGAACCCATTGTACTCTGAGTTAACCTTCTTTGCTGGTCACTACACCTCCAATTTTGGTGTCATCTGCAAACTTACTAACTATACCTCCTATGTTCACATTCAAACCATTTATATAAATGACGAAAAGCAGTGGACCCAGCACTGAACATCGCTGGTCACAGGCCTTCAGTCTGAATGGCAACCCTCCACCACCACCCTCTGTCTTCTAACTTCAAGCCAATTGTGCATCCAAGTGGCTAGCTCTCCTTGTATTCCATGAGATCTAACCTTGCTAACCAGTCTACCATATGGAACCTTGTTGAACACCTTACTGAAGTCCATATAGATCACGTCCACCACTTTGCCCTCATCAAATCTCTTCGTTACTTCTTCAAAAAAACTCAATCAAGTTAGTGAGACATGATTTCCCATGCACAAAGCCATGTTGACTATACCTAATCAGTCCTTGCCTTCCCAAATACATATAAATCCTGTTCCCTGGGACCCTCTCCAACTACTTGCCCACGACCAATGTCAGGCTCACTGATGCATAGTTTCCTGGCTTTTCCTTATCTCTGTTCTCAAATAGTGGCACCAGTCTTCCGGTACCTTATCTGTGACTATTTGGTGGGCCAAAAGCCTTTTTTTCATTGCTGTAAACTTCCATGGATCAATATTTACTGAAGTTTACATATTCTCAATCAACAAATAAATAATACATATATAAGATTTGAAAACCTGTAAATGTATTTCATAAAAATTTTATTATTTATATTTTCATGTAAGCTTCAGCTAAGCTCTCCCTGGTCAAGTGGAACGCTCCCAAACCCACACACAGTGATCAGTTTCTCTTTGCCACTCCACACAGTAATCCCTCCTATCCATTTCTTTTCACAACTCACTTTTTAAATTACCTTTTCATCATCAGAAAATTAGTAACCATACCTTGATCCCTTCATCCAAGTCATTTATATGAATTGCAACAAGTTGAGGAGCCAGCACTAATCCCTTTGGCACACTTCTTCTTACATCTTGCTAACCAGAAAATGACCCATAATTGCCTATTGTTTCATGTTAGCTGGCCAACCTGCTATCCATATTTTACTCCCCTACCATATGGGCTTTTATTTTCCATAATAACTTTTGATGTGGCACCTTCCCTTCTGGAAATCTAATGGAGTATATCCACTGGTTCTCCTTTAGCTACTTTTACTCATTCAAATAACTCCAATAAATTTGATTAACCCGAATTCCATTTCAAAAACCATGTCTACACTGCCTGATTACCCTGAACTTGGGGAGTTCAAAAATAGAGGGTGTATTTTTAAGGTGAGAGGAGAAAGGTTTAAAAGGGAGCTAAGGGGCAACTCTTTCACACAAAAGGTGGATCATATGTGGAATGAACTGCCAGAGAACTGGTAGATGCAAGTACAGTTACAACATTTAAAAGATATTTGGACAGGTACATGGATAGGAAAGGTTAGAAAGATATAGACAAAATGTAAGCAAATAGGACCAGTTTAGTTTAGGAAGCTTGGTTGGCATGCACGAGTTGGACTAAAGGGTCTGCTTCCGTACTGTGTCAGTGTCTCTAAGTTACAGCTATAATGTCTTTAATAATAACTTCTAATAATCTTCACTAAGAAAGATGTTAATCTCGCTGGCCTACAATTTCTTGCTTTCCGACGCTCTCCCCTTTTGAATAAAAAGAGTTATTTTTACTAATTATCAATATAATGGAATCTTCTCTGGTTCTATGGAGATTTTGACCAAACATTTAAAACCAAACATTAACTATCTCTTTGAAAACTCTTGGATGAGGTCCAGCATGATCCAGGGATTTGTAAGCCCACAACTCCAAAATCAATTTCTACCACTTTCCTAGTGATTGTAATCTTCTAGAGTTCTTGCAACCCTTCCATTGCCTGATTTACAACTATTTCTTGGATATTACTTGTATCTTCTATTGTGAAAACCAATGCAAAATAAAGTTCAATTCATCTGCCATCTCCTTATTTTACATTATTAATTCCATAGCTTATTTTCTATCAGACCAATGCTAACTGCGTTAATTCTTTTTATAAATGTCTATACAAATTCTTAAAGAGGGTGCAGCATTGGTTCAACAGAAGTAAGACATATCCCAGATGTCAGAACATTAGCTGTCTCTGTTGCTGAAAACTTCCAGTTTAAAGTTGGCACAACTAGGATGGAAAATCTCAAAGATCTTAGGAATTTGGGCCTGCTCATCAGAGAAGTAATGAGGACAGAAAATTCAGGGCAGAACTGATGGTGTACAATACAAGAGGAGATACTCGAATAGGACATTAAATTTACATCTGTCAGGCAGATGCATAACATTCCATGGTACCACTTTGAAGAACTATTTTCAACAGGGGGTTATCCCTTGGAATCCTGGTCCATATTTACCCCTCAGCTAACATTGCTTCAAATTGTATAACAGATTATCTCTTCATTATTGCAGTATTGTTGAAGGTTTTTTTTATATACACAAATTAGTTGCTGTGTTTTCTACAGTTCTTCTCTGCCATACCACACAGTAGTCCCTCCTGTCCATTTCATCCCCACACATTCTTTTATCAGCCCCTTGACCATGACATGATAATGAAATCCCATCTGCCACTCACAGTAATCAGCCCTTTCCCTCTCCCCATCTCCTACACACAATAATCTTCCCGTGTACCTTCTCATCAACCCCAAACATAATAAGTCCTATATTAGGAAGTCAAGCAATACTCAGTGCAAATTAGCCTTTGTAGAATGTTACAAATAAGCATGTTTTTTCTCTGGTTCTGGGTATTCACTTTGGTCTGAATCTCACTGGTGAATTCTTTAGAACTATAGAAGTATACTTGCCTTGAAATCTAAAAAAAAATTTAATTTGGCTATTTAAATAACATTATGTCTTGAAAGGATTAAAATAGCAGTTATTTTAAATTAGTCAGGAAGTGACAGGATACACTTTGGTTCTTTACCATGTTGTAAATGAGAATACTTATGAGGGATGAACATTCCTGAAGCAGACCTGATAGAGTTTCAGCATAATATGCCACTATCTAATGAAGGGAGTGTTTGCTTTCCAGTTTTCAAAATCCCTTCTTAATGCAGCTCTGTTTCCATGGAGGAAAGTTTGGCAAACATATTGATTTTTAAAAATATGCATTATGTAATATTATAAATTGCACATCATTATATCTGTTGCAAATGATAAAAATAATGTATAACTTGTCTTCCCCAAACAAAAGAACTGTGATATATTTTCCCACAAACGGTTCTCCTTTAAAAGGACAGTGTTTTGAAAGTATATATTTCTGTAAAAAAGTATGATCCTGACAAAATGAGAGATGAATGTACCCAAAGTTTGTGTGTTTGTGTATTCATATCAAGCAGTACAAGAGAATTAGTATAGTCGTACTTCTAAATTGGTTCTTTAGCTTAACTGGAAGGTGCCCTCATAATATATTTTTCATGCACAGAAAATCAGGGTTGGAAGGTGACTGGCTGCACATTGAATAAATCAACTGCTATGAAATAACTATTATGAACTCTTAGTTGATCATGAGTGATACAATTTGAGAAATTGGAGCAACAGATATGTTTTATAATGCTGTGAATCATGGTCAGGGATAAGTCCCTTTCAGTAATATGTCTTAGAAATTATTTCACAAGACATGGAGAGAAAGTGAATAGCTATCCAACAAGCACGAGAACTCAATTCTTCTAACCAAATACCAAATTGTCCGTGAGACAAGTGAACATGATTGCCCAGGCCTACTGTGCTGAGGGACAAATTAGGAAGAAGTTCAGTGACATCAAGAAAAATAAAAAAAGTCACTGCTGCGTGCATTTGTGTCATTTCATCATGCAAGGTGTTACCATTATCAGCAACCCTGGAGAGATCAGTGCAAGGTTAGTGCTAAGCATTATTCCCATTTTGCACATTACTTTCAAAATGTTATCAGAGTTGGAAAGTGATTGAACATTGGAATAATGAACACAAATAGTGCAGCCATAGCTGTAGGAGGTGTCCATCCTTGAAAATACTTGTCAATAACATTTTGCTATTCTGCATTTTGCAATTTTGCATTCCTGAATAGCAGCCAGGTTTACCTGTCCTGTTCCTGTGGGATTGCAGATCCCTGATCCCATTTGGATTGCCTCGTGGTCACTCTGATAAATATGCACACAGAGATGATCATAACACTACAATACCATGAGACTAGACAAAATAGGAGCATCCATTCCACCATTCAATGAGATCCTGTCTGATGCGATAATCATCAACTCCACTTTCCTGCCTTCTCCTCCACAATCCTTGATTCACTTAAAGATTAAAATTTGTCTATCTCAGCCTTGAATATACTTAGTAACCCAGTTTCACCAGCTCTTTGTTGTAAATAAGTTCACAGATTCAGTACCCTCTGACAGAGAAAAAAAATCCTCATTTCTGTCTTAACTAGGTGACAATCTCTCATTCTAAGATTATGCTCCCTCATCCGAGACTCTGTAATGAGGGAAACAGGGGAAACATTTTTCTACATCTACCCTGTCAAGCCCCCTAAGAACCTTACATGTTTCAGTAAGGCCTCTTCTTATTCTTCTAATCTCCAATGAGTACAAGCTTAATTCAGTCAACCTTTCCTCATAAGAAAATCTCTTCATACCCAGCACTAACTTAGTGAACCTTCTCTAGGCTGTGTCCAATGCCAGTATACATTTCCTTAGATCAGGGAACATGGCTGTTTACAGTATTTCAGGTGTGGTCTGACTAGTACCTTGTATAGTTTTAGCAAGAGTTTCCCATTTTTTATTCCATTCCCTTTGAAAAAAATGCCAGCATTCAATTTGCTTCCCTTATTACCCACTGAAACTTGGATGTTAGCTTCACCTTAGTTGTATTGTACAGTATCATCCTGCCTGAGCAACAGAAATATTACTGAGCACACTATTTGAAAAATAAATAATAAATTACAAATAGAAAAGTGTCTCCAAACTCTTGCCCTGAAGTTTAATATATGGACCATTACCCCTTAATTCCACTGATTGATTTAATACCTGTTATTTGTGTTTGAAAGAAAAGATCTTAAATGAGTCAGGAAGTCTTTTTTTTAAATGGCCGCAGAAACCGTTCTGGCCAATTATAAAATGGATGCCTAAACAACATTGCCAAGGAACTGATTCACATTTGATAACTGAAATTGGCAATAAACCACAAACACCTTAGCTACAAAAAGAAATAGAGACAAAACGACTCATATGAAAACTTGTTGTGCAAAATGATACCGAAAACTACCCATCCCCTATCTGTCTCTCTATATCTTTGACACTGGGAGATCACAATTTTTAAAAATTGTTTTGTGTCCGTTGTGCGGTATTAGCTAGCTTTCACATGATTGAAACTCCACCTAAGAAGGACTACCATTGTATGTTTGTGTTTGTTTCAAAAAGGCAGCAACATCAAGACGGACTGTAAGATGGAGTAATCATGCAAAGGTTTGTTCTACAATTCTCAAGTTCAGGCCCTATCTCTTTACATTTTGGAATATATCATAGAGATAGAGCTAATCTGACTGTGATCACAACCCCACTTTCTTGTCTGAACCCATGGCCCTTCATTCCTTTGTGTATAAAAAAATTCTATCTAATTCTGCTTGAATAAATTCAGTTATGCAGCTTCCAGTAATTCCACAGAGTAACAACCCTATGAGAGAAAGTAATTCTCATTTCTGTCTGAAAAGGGAGACCTCTTTTGCTTAAACTGCACCCCCTCATTTTATTCTCCCTTACAACAAGAAACATCTTCCCACTATTCACTCTATCAAGTCCTCTCGTGGATTCAGCAATTTCTGTTTTAGTTTCAGTTTGACAGCATCCAGAGTTCTTTTGGCTTCCTCTGATAGTTCCTTGTTTCCTATTATCAAGTCCTCAGATAGACTCTCCAGAGGAGAAGCACTAGCTTTATTTACTCTTTTCCTCTTTAAATATTTGTGGAAACTCTTACTATCTGTTTTTATCTTTGTGCGTAAGCACACACATGCATCTCCGGCATCTACGCAGGATGCATATATTGGCTTTAGTTTACTTTCTTAGCTTCACTCAGTTTGGAAGATGCCAGCCTCTACAGCCTTCATTATTTATTGATGCACAGGGAGAGGCATTAGCTTGTCACAGTTCAGAGTACTGAACAATGAAGGGACATGGTTGCTGCACTACACCATGTTACATCAATGTTTCACCTATAGCATCTGCTACTGTCTTTGTACATTCCGGTTTAGTTTGTTGGTATGGCCTCCTTTGTCAGTTAGAAGAAAAAATATCTTTTCGCCACCTGAACTCCACAACACTGTGGGTGAACTGAGGAGATAACTTGTCTTTCTGGGCCATTTATTTTAGGGTAACAATGCAGGTCCACAGTGTGAAGGGAGGTTGCTGGCATGTAGTACCTTAAGTTCTGTTGAGCTAGTGTTTAAATATGACACCAGCAGCATGAATGTCACAAAATCCTGGCACCAGTGAGCATTTTTTCCTCTCGCCACATGATGTCACAATATGGGTGCTGAAGAGGCCAATTGTATAACTAATGAACTAAAGAGTGGAAGATTGCATGGGATAGGTTGCCATGAGCCATGGCGGATTGCCGCCAAGAATGTCAGTGATAAAAACATTAAAAAATAGGAAAGTTTAGCTCACAGTCACCAACTTCAGAGAGCAAAACCATGTTTTTTACAGTCCCAGCATAGGCATTTTGATGATCACATTGTTTTGAAGTTGCACCTTCAGGCTTAATCATTCTATTTAAGGTTTATTTTAGCTGCTTAGTGAAGGCTAATGTTTACAACAAGGTTGTAACAAAGAGGAAGCATTTTAACCTTGCATCAAATTTATATGGCAGTAAATTGAAAAGCTTGACATTTTAATTTCAATTATTCAGTTTACATTAATCATGCTGTGTCTTTGGGGATGATCAATTGATGCATGGATAGTTATGGGGGAAGGGATGTAAGATCTGCAGCTTGCAGAGGACCTTAAGCAAAAGAAAATGGTGGATTTACTGCCTGGTTGAATCAATATGTGAAACGATACACTCTAAACAGATTGTGTAATGTTGAAAGAAAAGAGCGCAATGGCAACAGTTCTTTTTATTTTGATTTTCAAATCTAAATTGCCTATTTTTTAAAAAATTGTAAAAACAACCAATAATTTACTATTGTTTATCTGACCTTATTTCAGGAATACATAGGAATCAATGCTGAAAGCTTATTAACATATTCACCATCATTAATATGATTCCCAGACCCAGATATCACTGGATTATAAGTCCTGCTTTCCTTCAATATTTTTCAATGTATAACCTCTAGGGATAATTGCATCACTGTCCCAAAGCCAGATTTATTATTAAGTTGCATTTGAAAGATTTTCATCATTTATTTTTCTCCTCATTGTTTTACACTCATTTTGAAACCTTTAAAGTAATCTAAAAAGAAAACCATTGGCCATTTTTTTTTCAAAGGCTGTCAGATATCCTGGAAAATGCAGACCATTATGAATGCTTCCAAAAGGAATTTCCCCATTCTTTTTTGATCACATGATACTAATCCATTATCAAAAACAAAATTGATAGAAAAGTTGGAAGTTTTCAATTTTTAATCTGACCCTTCCCTTTTTGTTATGTATATAGCAACGTATATAATAACTAAATTATTTTTCATTGAACTTTCAAAAATTACATTGTCATTTTAATTTAAAACCTAAGGCAACTTGTAATAATGAAAATATGCAACGACAAACATATCATGTTTTAAACAAATAAAAATTCTTCTGAATGAGTTAACTCTTTCAATGCCTGGCACTTGTTTAAATACATGCTACCCCTTCATCTTGCTTTTATATAAAACTGACTTTAAAGGAGAATGCTTCAGCTGTAAGAGAAGAAAAAAAAAATTCAGGATAGATTTTCACATTGTATGACACAGTAAACCATTAAAATAAAACTCTGGAGCATAAGACGTAGGAACAGAAATAGGCCATTTGACTCATTCAGTCTGCTTCACAATTCAATGAGATCATGGCTGATCTGATAATCCTCATTTCTGCTTTCCTGCCTTATCCCCATAATCCTTGATTACTTTATCAATTAAGACAATCATGTTGCCTATCTGGCATCAAATTTCATCTCACTGACATATCAATCATTTTCCAAGAATAAACGTTACAAATCACAGCCTCAACAATCATGACCATTACATTGTTTATATTAATTGTTGCATTGACTTCTCAAATAAGTAAATGTAATCAGACAGTAACTTAAAAGCATCACCTGGGCCTCGCATTTCTGAAGCACATTTCATACCTAATACTTGAAGATAATGTCTCAGAGCTGTACATTCACATACTGAAGTCTAAGGATGCAATGACATGATGTTTGGAGATGAGGAATCATGATGGTGCTTGAATTTCACCCCCACAGTGTAACATGAACACTAGCTCTGCTACGCACATGTGGATATTATTACATAATGCTCTTCACTGAGGCATGACATTGACCTACTTGTGATGCCTCCATGACAAACTGCATCAGTGCATAACTTGGTTGATGTTCTGATTGTGATTGCTGTGAAGACGCAGGAGTATCATCAGTGAACTGGTGTTCACTGATGATCCCAACTGGTGTTCCCAATATTCCCCACAAATTACTGTATTCCAAATTGCTGTTGATAGAGTACTTTGGCTTTGGTTCACAGGAATGGATTGCAGAGGAGGAGACACCACTTGCAAATTTGTCAGCAAACCCAGTAAGAACAGCAACAACCAATGGCTGGCAAAGAACCTCCAAAGGGAAAAGCAGCAGATGAAGATCCTGCAAGGAGGTGAAAGAGATTAAAGAAACTCACACCCACAAGCCTCACTGCCATTTTATATAGCTTTCACAAAGACAGTGAATGCACAGAATTAGGATATAGTGGGCCATCATCAACTATGTCATCTGCTGGAATAGGATTTGTGTTCAGATGGACTGTGTGGACATTCCATCCCAGTGGCCATCAAAGCTACAGCTATCTTGAATTTTTACGATCGATGGCTCATTTCTGCGTGTCATCTCCCAGTCTTTGGTCCACAACTGCATGATAGATGTCACTGAAGCCAATTTCTCCTGATTGTTTACATCCTTTGCCCATGATGAGAAGAGTCAAGTAACCTAAGCAGTGTAATTCTCCACCATCACTGGCTTCACCAAGTTGGCTGTGCTATTAAATGCACGTACATTGTATTGAGAACATGATCACCAAAGTGCAGAGTTCATCAACAAAAAAGGCTTCCACTTCAACCACACTCAATATATCTGTGACCATTGATGCCAGAATTTGCAGATCTGCACCGGATATCATGGGGGTTGTCATGATGTCTACATTATGGAGACCTCACATGTTTCTAACTCTTTTTAAGGTCCTCAGGCCAAACAGGGCTAGCTGCTGTGAGACAAGTCCTACCCTCTCCAAATGTGGCTAACAAAACCTTTACAAAATCCTCAGACTGACATTCAATGAAGATACAAATGAAGATGCCCATGCTTTCACCAGGCCCATAGTTGAACAGGCCATAGACCTCCTGCTTTACATATTCCTGGGAGTTTACAGCAATTCTTGGATCAGTGAAGTGACAGTACAACTGCAATCAATTAAACTGTTACCATCCATCAGCTTTAACTTAATATATTTGGTTAGTTTCTCACATATTGAAATAATTGTTAAAACTTAAATTAGAAGGCTAAATTGTGGTCTAACCAAATCTAAAAATCTCTCCTGCTTCTCCATCTCCATGTGCTCACCTCCCTCTGATTTTGTTTGCAGTTACGTTTTATATCTATTTCTATCTTTTCTTTGCAGTTGCTAATGGTCAGTGTGGGCAATTTTAGAGAATGTTAACAATGGTTTACAATACTATCTATTATGAAAGCAAGAGTAGCAGATTTTAGTCTTCAGCAGTGTTGCGCAGCTATAATCAGGAATTTTGGAACAAAATCACTGAAAACAAATAAATATCATCAATAATGACGATCACTGAAATCTAGTCACCGTCAGTCCTAGTAAGACAATCTTTTATGTTTTAAAAAAAAGTATGGAAAAAAGATCTGCAAACCTAGTAGCATCTTAAGAGAGAGCCAGAGGTAATTGGCTGAATTTTGGTGGGTGGGCCAAGCTTAAACTTGTGAGGAACTGCACCTCTTGCACACATCATGGACTCTATGGTCATTGGCTGGGGGTGGCTCCTCTACATTGAGGTGCCCTTCTCTCTATATACTTGCACCAGCAGCTCTCACCTTGCCTGGTGAGGTTACCAATGTGTCACAACTGAAGGGCCTCCCATTGGTCTTTCAGCTTTTAGAGACTGCTGACACTCTTTACTCGGATGGTGAGACTGCTCCAGTGCAATTCTGATGATTTGAGAATAGTCATAGGCTTGTCTGGTCAAGGCAGTGTGATCTAGGGACTCCCAACTTTTTTCTTTTTGGCAGGGTCCTAATATCAGAATAAGAGCCTGGTCCAATGTTTTCAGGTGTGTAACCTCCCATCAGAACTCACCACAATCTCTGATGGATTTTTCAATCAAGACCATTCTATTTGAATTTATTAACATAAAGTCAATCTGGAACCAAATTGAGAATGAAACTTTCTGACTCACCAAAACTCCCTGTTTAGTTACATATCACCACTATTAAATTCTCCATAAATCCCAGCTTAACTGTTATACTAACAGTAATAAAAACAGAGATTGCTAGAAAAACCTCATGTCTTGTAGCATCTTGGAGAGAAAATAGAATTAATGTTTTGTGTTTTTGGAGAAGGCTCACTGGACCCAAAATGTTAATTCTGCTTTCTCTCCAAAGATACTGCAAGACCTACTGAGTTTTTCTGGTAATTTCTGTTTTTTGTTTCTGATTTCCAGTATCTATAGTTTTTTTGCTTTGTTATGATAATAGCCGAGCTTTCATTTCCAGATCATCACCTGGGCCTATTCCATTAGTATTACAGAGTGTAATTAGTACATTTATCTCACATAAGGATGGCATTTAGCAAATCATGTATTTGCTGATCAATAAAGAACTACCCAGCTTTTTGTCTGTAGATTTGCAGATGACAATACTTCAACAATGTACCATCAAGTGTTTCAGGTGTGAAGTCCAAACAACCACCACCCCTGAATATGAAAATTCTGCTTAACTCCCTTTTATTCTTCTACCAATTACTCTAAATCTATGCCCCTGGTTATTGACCTTTAAAAATAATCCTTCCTATCAACTCAATCTGGGTCTCTCATAATTTTACACATCTCAATCAACCACAGCCTAATCAACATCCTGGTAGTTTAAATTCTCAATTTCTGGCAACACCCTTGTAAATCTCCTCTGAACCCTGTCTGTGTGGTCTGAACTGTATTCAGTAGTCTAGCTGTAATCTATTGATTTATACAGTTAATCCCATAATCTCATTCCTCTAATGTTCTATGCCTCTGCTAAAAATGGTAAAACATCCTGAATGCCTTCATATTTTATTTACCTACTCTGCTATTGACATTGATTGTCATGGACTCAAGGATCCTTTGTTCCTCTATATTTCTCAGTATCCCACCATTTAATGTGCAAGTCCTTGCTTTGTTGCCCTCCTCAAATACACTACATCATGTTTCTCCTGATTGAATTCCATGAGCCACACTTTTCTTCATCTGACTACTGCAGTGTTGTGTCCCTAAAGTCTACAGCTTTCTCCTTCTCAGTTACTCTCACAATCAACCTTTGTATCATCTCCAAACTTCTTAAATGTGTTTTCGAGCTTTCAGTCAAATAATTCATATTTATCAAGAAATGTAAGGGACCCAGAGCTGAGCCCTGTTGTGTCTAGCTAGAACATCTTCCCTTTCACAAAATACCATTGACCATCACCTTTTGGTTGCTGCATCTAAACAGATTTTGAATCTAACTTGAATCACATGGGTATTTACTTTCCTGACCATTCTGCCATTAAGGACTTTCTACCCTCATTAGCCCTCCTTCTTGCATCTTCATTAAAAAAAAGTTAATAGTTTTTTCAGGAACTTTCTGTAACTTTCAGCAGCCAAAGTTCTATTATCCCACTTTTCAGTTATTCAAAGTCCTTTTGGTCTTCCATCCTGTCTAATTTCTAAATGTTTTCTTCACTGAAATCTCCTCTGCCATGCTGTCATTTAGTCTCATCACAAAGACATCTCTACTCAGAATGAGGCTGAGAATTTCTGATTTAAACCCTATTTGAGTGTTGCAAGAGATATTCTCTCAAATACCTATCACTCTCATACTTAATCCAAGTTTCTTACGTTTAGACATGGTCCTGTGGAGCCAAATATTCTAACCATACAACATTGCAACAATAGGTCCCATCTGATCTGAGCAGGATGTACCTTTCTAATTCTTTTGTCAAATGACTGAGAAAACACTAATTAAACTGTTTTACTTCACTGACAACAAAGTGAATTTAAAAGCAGTAATTATGATCAAGATCACCTAATTCAATCAGTCAGACATCGTTTTCAAGTAATGATAGAAAATAATGAAACCGGTCTCCAGCATCAATGAGTGAGCTTGCAAACTATATGAACACCTGCAAATGAATTTCTAATTATTCTTATACAAATTTGAAAAAGATTAAAACTAAGGCTTCTTTTCCAGTTGGTCCCAGAATTCTTGAAGTAATGGGCCAGAAGCTCCAGAGTTCAGAACATTCATAGACAATATAGACACATTGAAATTGTCTAAGTAGTTAAAAACTACAATGTGAAAGAGAGAACATATTTCCCAAAACTGGCCATAATTTTACCTGAGAGATCCTGAGGATCCCATTAAATTCCACCACAAATTGTCACCTTATATACTGCCCATGATTTTTCAACCAGTTGAGAAACTGCTGGTAGCAACACAGGTATAAAGCAAATTGGCTGCAAGGGCCTTACAATGTAATTTGTCCCTCAACTACACATTTATTACTGTAGCCCTCATTGTTTCAGGTCAGGGTGTCAACAGGCAAAATCAAAACCTAAAAATAATAATGGACTGTTCTTGAGATGAATTTGGCACTGTTTTGTTTCGACTTTATGCCTAGTTATTGACCCATTTTCATCTAAAACTGAAAAGGTAAGAAAATGTCAGCTTTATTCAAAGCTTCCTTATTTTGAATTTATTGTGCAGCCAACATTTTCTTACATTTTGCATAGCTTTTTTAAAAAGCACAACTTGTAACATATTGGAAATGGAGAAGAATGAAATTTCACTCCAATGTCCTATTAATGTACTTTAGTTTTAAGTTCTGAAATGAATTTACCATTTCTAATTGAGATCCTATGTGATATCACGGTTGTGTTACAATGGTAGTGAAATTGGGCTATATTCAATTTTCAGCATTTTATTACAACTTTATTAACAACTTTAATGCCTTAGACTTATATGAACTATAAGTACTTTCAAATATAAAAGAGCATTATTGACCTAACCTGGCTGCTGTGATCACCTGAAAAGCCTAGGCAGCCCACATGGAATATAAAAAAAAGTGTCATTTTAATCACAAGGCACTGAAAGTCAAGAAATTTGCACCGATTGTTTCACTGGATAACTTTGTTTTGCATAATAACTTCACATGTTGGAGATAAAAGGTTGCCTACAGAGAGTTCAGTTTGGAAAAGGCAATGGAGATAGATTAAGGTATTAAAAATAAATCATTTTTCAGAAGCTTGCTTTGAGCAATGATGGACAGAAAATGCAACGGGCTGAAGGCAACGAGGAGACAGAAAGCTTGCCTCTCTTTCTCTCTCAATATCAATTTCAACAAACTAGCACCAGTGAAAAAGAAAATTTGGAAAAGCATCACTGACTGATAACTCAAAGATATCTTAAAGTTTTGCCACTGCTGAGGAAACAGGAGGACAGCCAGGCAGTTCTGTGGACCAGGTTTCAATCTTGCAACTCCAGAAAGTTGCACACTGCAACCTATCTTCCTGTCTACACTAGATACCCCGCCCATCTCCGTGTTCTTTGTAAGCTTTATAGGTGTTTTTAATGTTGCGTTTCATTATTTTTAATTGAGTAATAAAAATCCACCAGTTTCATTAGAAGAATTCTGCAATTGAGTCTCCTTCATTCTTGATTTGATAAACTAAGTTTAATTGAAGGATAATAACTAAGTGCTCTGAAGAATAAAAAGTAAAATTTGTTGTGACTGATCAAAAAGGGGGTTAAAAGAGAGGGGGCTGTGACCCATCCTCACCTTATCCATGTACCAATATACATAATGCACTATCAATATTTGTATTTGTCACGGTAGAATACTATTTTCAATACTTTAGTGGGACAGTGCAATGACAATTTTGTAGTGGAACAACTTGTATTTGATAGACATATCAAACATGCATAATTTATAGGTCCAATAATATTAATAAAACTGCTGGTGTACATTTAAAAACAATGTTTGGGAAGCAAAACTTCAAGAACATCAAATTCCACTGTGAACCCTGCTGTAATTACAAACTTATAAAATCACATCTAAAATCAGAAATATTGAATTCTGAAACATAATAATCTTGACTTGTCTTAAACTGCTTGTAAAAGTTCTTACAATGCTTAAAAAGCTGTTTCCGCCCGGTTTCGAACCGGGGACCTTTCGCGTGTTAGGCGAACGTGATAACCACTACACTACGGAAACTTATACAGAAAGCGCTTTGAAAAGGACTCTAATGTAGAGGCGACAAGGAAATCAAGATCTGAGTCGTATAACCACAGTTTGGAAAATAAGGCAGTGAAGATTCAGATTCCCGTTGATTTCTCGGGTACCATAGCTCGGCTCGAAATAGTTCCTGAAGCACAGCCTCCCGTCCCGTCCCTCCACCGACTGAAGCCCAGCACCTTATCAGGTCCTGACATCCACATGCCTGGTTTCCAGGGATATAATCATGGGCGAGGGTCTCTTATAAGCAGTGGCAACCTCCTGCACTGAATAAAACTTCAAACAACTAGATGATGTTGGAAGGTCGGGGAAGCCAGACGCACTCTTTACAAGTGAGGGCAGGTTATCACCCCCACATCCCCTTCCTTCATGGTCAATTTTGTCTCGTCTGAAAAGGATCGGCAAAGCTGAACACAGTAAATTAAAAGCACTGGAGAATGCGGGCATCGATCCCGCTACCTCTCGCATGCTAAGCGAGCGCTCTACCATTTGAGCTAATTCCCCTCATACAAGCAAGTCTTATTTAAGTTGCTGGAGTAGCTTTCCAGTCATTTTGGGGTTAATTTTAAAATTTATGTTTTGATGATCATCTTCGACAATTTTGATAGTTGAAAACCCTTGAAATCAGCAGCATTAATGTTGGCAAATTTATACTTAACAAATGACAGCGTGTGCAAACTATCCACACTCATGTTTTCTATTCTGTCTGGAAGTATGCTATCACGTGGAGGTGCCTGTGTTGGACAAGGTCAAAAATCACAAACCAGGTAAGAATCCAACAGGTTTATTTGAAAACACAAGCTTTCAGAACCTTGCACCTTCTTCAGGTGCTAGCGCCTGAAGGATATTGTGAAACTTGAAAGGGTTCAGAAATGATTTACAAGGATGTTGCCAGGGTTGCGGGGTTTGAGCTATAGGGAGAGACTAAATAGGCTGGGGCTGTTTTCCCTTCTGCAGTAAGGCTGAGGGGTGACCATATACAGGTTTATAAAATCATGAGGAGTATAGATAAGGTGAATAGACAAAGTCTCTTCCACAGGTTGGGGATTCCAAAACTGGAGGTTTAAGGCAAGAGGAGAAAAACTTAAAAGGGACCTAAGAGGCAATGTTTTAACACAGAGTGTGGTGTGCATATGGAATGATCTGCCAGAGGAAGTGGTTAAGACTGGTACAATTACAACATTCGAGGAGAAAGTGAAGTCTGCAGATGCTGGAGATCAAAGTTGAAACTTTATTGCTGGAACAGCACAGCACAGCAGGTCAGGCAGCATCCAGGGAACAGGAGATTCGCGACGTTTCGGGCACAGGCCCTTCTTCAGGAATGAGCAGAGAGTGTTCAGCAGGAGAAGATAAAAGGTAGGGAGGAGGGACTTGGAGGAGGGGCGTTGGAAATGTGATAGGTGGAAAGAGGTCAAGGTGAGGGTGATAGGTCGGAGTAGGATGGAGGCGGAGAGGTCAAGAAGAAGACTGCAGGTCAGGAAGGCGGTGCCGGGCTGGAGGGATCCGGCTGAGACAAGGTGGGGGGAGGGGGGATGAAGAAACTGGTGAAGTCCAAGTTCATCCCCTGCGGTTGGAGGGTTCCCAGTCGGAAGATAAGACGCTCCTCCTCCGACCGTCGGGTTGTTGTGGTTTGGCGGTGGATGAGTCCAATGACCTGCATATCCTCGGTGGAGTGTGGGGGAGTTGAAATGCTGTGCTACAGGTTGGTTGGGTTGGTTCGTCCGGGTGGCCCAGAGGTGCTCTCTGAATCACTCCGCAAGTAGGCGGCCTGTCTCCCCAATATAGAGGAGGCCACACCGGCTGCAGCGGATGCAGTAGATGATGTGGGTGGAGGTGCAGGTGAATCTGTGGCAGATATGGAAGTTTCCTTTGGGGCCTTGGAGAGAAGTGAGGGGGGAGGTGTGGGCGCAAGTGTTGCACCTCCTGCGGTTGCAAGGGAAGGTGCCGGGAGTGGAGGTTGGGTCGGTGGGGGGTGTGGATCTGACAAGGGAGTCGCGGAGGGAGTGGTCTCTACGGAAAGCTGATAGGGGAGGGGAGGGAAATATATCCTTGGTGCTGGGGTCTGTTTGGAGATGGCGGAAGTGACGGCGGATGATGCGCTGTACATGGAGATTGGTGGGGTGGTAGGTGAGGACCAGTGGGGTTCTGTCCTGGTGGCGGTTGGAGGGGCGGGGCTCAAGAGCGGAGGAGCGGGAAGTGGAGGAGATGCGGTGGAGGGCATCGTCGACCACGTCGGGGGGGAAATTGCGGTCCTTGAAGAAGGAGGCCATCTGTGTTGTACGTATTTTGAACTGGTCCTCCTGGGAGCAGATGCGGCGGAGACGAAGGAATTGGGAAATGGGATGGCGTTTTTACAGGGGGCAGGATGGGAGGAGGTGTAGTCCAGGTAGCTGTAGGAGTCAGTTGGTTTGTAGTAGATGTCCGTGTTGATTCGGTCGCCTGAGATAGAAACAGAAAGGTCTAGGAAGGGGAGGGAGGAGTCAGAGACTGTCCAGGTGAATTTGAGGTTGGGGTGGAAGGTGTTAGTGTAGTGGATGAACTGTTCAACCTCCTCGTGGGAGCACGAGGTAGCGCCGATACAGTCATCAATGTAGCGAAGGAAAAGATGGGGGGTGGGGCCAGTGTAGTTGCGGAAGATGGATTGTTCCACATACCCTACGAAGAGGCAGGCATAGCTGGGGCCCATGCGGGTGCCCATGGCTACTCCTTTTGTTTGGAGAAAGTGGGAGGATTGGAAAGAAAAGTTGTTCAGGGTGAGGACCAGTTCGGTCAGTCGAAGGAGGGTGTCGGTGGAAGGGTACTGGGTGGTACGGCGGGAAAGGAAGAAGCGGAGTGCTTTGAGTCCTTCGTGATGGGGGATGGAGGTGTACAGGGACTGGATGTCCATGGTGAAGATGAGGCGTTGGGGACCGGGGAAGCGGAAATCCTGGAGGAGGTGGAGGGTCCGCCCATTTCCCCCCCGACGTGGTCGACGGTGCCCTCCACCGCATCTCCTCCACTTCCCGCTCCTCCGCCCTTGAAATTTCCCCCCCGACGTGGTCGACGGTGCCCTCCACCGCATCTCCTCCACTTCCCGCTCCTCCGCCCTTGAACCGCAATTTCCCCCCCGACGTGGTCGACGGTGCCCTCCACCGCATCTCCTCCACTTCCCGCTCCTCCGCCCTTGAGCCCCGCCCCTCCAACCGCCACCAGGACAGAACCCCACTGGTCCTCACCTACCACCCCACCAATCTCCATGTACAGCGCATCATCCGCCGTCACTTCCGCCACCTCCAAACAGACCCCAGCACCAAGGATATATTTCCCTCCCCTCCTCTATCAACTTTCCGTAGAGACCACTCCCTCCGCGACTCCCTTGTCAGATCCACACCCCCCACCGACCCAACCTCCACTCCCGGCACCTTCCCTTGCAACCGCAGGAGGTGCAACACTTGCGCCCACACCTCCCCCCTCACTTCTCTCCAAGGCCCCAAAGGAAACTTCCATATCTGCCACAGATTCACCTGCACCTCCACCCACATCATCTACTGCATCCGCTGCAGCCGGTGTGGCCTCCTCTATATTGGGGAGACAGGCCGCCTACTTGCGGAGCGATTCAGAGAGCATCTCTGGGCCACCCGGACGAACCAACCCAACCAACCTGTAGCACAGCATTTCAACTCCCCCTCCCACTCCACCGAGGATATGCAGGTCATTGGACTCATCCACCGCCAAACCACAATAACCCGACGGTCGGAGGAGGAGCGTCTTATCTTCCGACTGGGAACCCTCCAACCGCAGGGGATGAACTTGGACTTCACCAGTTTCTTCATCCCCCCTCCCCCCACCTTGTCTCAGCCGGATCCCTCCAGCCCGACACCGCCTTCCTGACCTGCAGTCTTCTTCTTGACCTCTCCGCCTCCATCCTACTCCGACCTATCACCCTCACCTTGACCTCTTTCCACCTATCACATTTCCAACGCCCCTCCTCCAAGTCCCTCCTCCCTACCTTTTATCTTCTCCTGCTGAACACTCTCTGCTCATTCCTGAAGAAGGGCCTGTGCCCGAAACGTCGAATCTCCTGTTCCCTGGATGCTGCCTGACCTGCTGTGCTGTTCCAGCAATAAAGTTTCAACAATTACAACATTTAAAAGGCAGCTGAACAGGTATATGAATAGGAAGGGTTTAGAGGGCTATGGGCCAAGTGCGAGCAAATGGGACTAGATTTAGGATATCTGGTTGGTAAAGATGAGTTGGACCAAAAGAATGTTGTACGTCTCTATGAGGTGAATCTCACCATCCTGGCTGAGTGGACCTGCCATTGTTGAGAATACCTGCAATGGCTTAGAATCCTGGTGCTTTTACAGCACAGAAAGAGTGCCTTCAATTCATCATGTTGCCACCAGTCGTCAAGAATCTATCAATTCGGTTTCTATTTTTCTATTGGCCCATAGCCTTGTCTGATATGAAATTTCAGTCAATCATCTAAATATGTATTAAATGTTCTGAGAGTTCCTGCCTTCATCACCCTTCAAGCAGAGTTTCAGGTATCCACTAGTATCTGGGTGAGAAAGTTCTTTGTCAAATCCTCTCTGCGCCTTACCTTAAAACTGTGCTCCCTAGTCATTGACTGCCCTACTAAGGGAAAGGTTTTCTCCCTGTCTCCGTTACTCATAACTTTGTTCATCTTAATAAGAGCCCCTCTACCTTCAGCTTCTCTTAGTCTCTCTTATCACTGAATTGCTCTCAACCCAGGAAACGTGGTGAACCTCCTCTACACACTGTCGTGTAGAATTTCATTCTGACTATAGCATGGTGACCAGATCTGCACACGGTAATCAGCTGTGGCCTTACTAATGTCTTATGCAGCACCATCATAACCTCCTTGCTTTTATGGATCTGTGGACATCCATACCAAGGTACCTCTGATCCTCCGTACTTTCTAGGGTCCATCCATTCAATGTGAACTCTCTTGCTTTGTTAGTCCTCCCAAAAAGCATCACCTCACACTTTTCAGGAGTGAATTGCATTTGTCATTGTCCAGCCCATCTATATTGCCGTGTAGTCTATGACTTTCCTTGTCACTTTTTACCGCACCACTGATTTTTATCCGTGAACATACCAAGCATACCACCTGCATTCATGTCTAGATCATTAATCTGCACAACAATCAGCAACAGCCCTAGCACAAAATCCTAAAATGTGGCACTGAACACAGGCTTCCATCTCAAAAATATCCTTCAACCATCACTTTCTGCTTCCTGCCAGTAATCCAGTTTTTGGATTCAATTTGCCAGAACTTTAAAGGTTAAAGTCACTGGAGGTGTGGACAGTGCAGAAGGATGCTGCAGATTACAGAGGGATATGGATAAAGTGCAGAGCTGGGCTGAGATGGCAAATGGAGTTTAATGTGGAAAAGTGTGAGGTGATTCACTTTGGAAGTAGCAAGAGAAATACAGAGTACGGAGCGAATAGTAAGATTCTTGATAGTATGGATGAGCAGAGTGATCTCAGTGTCCATGTTGCTGCCCAGTTTGATAAGAGTTGTAAGAATGCGTACGGTGTGTTAGTAGAGGGATTGAGTTTCGAAGTCTTGAGGTCATGTCGCAGCTGTACAAAACTCTGGTGCGGCTGCACTTGAGATATTGCTTACAGCTCTGGTTGCTGCATTGTAGGAAGGACGTGGAGGCATTGGAAAGGGTTTAGAAGAGATTTACCAGGAGGTTGCCTGGTATGGAGGGAAGGTCTTATGAGGAAAGGCTGAGAGACTTGAGGCTGTTTTCATTAGGAGGTGACACATCCAAGATGATCAGAGGATTAGATAAGGTGAACAGTGAAAGCCTTTTTCCATGGATGGTGATGGCTAGCACAAGGGGACATAGTTTTAAATTGAAGGGTGATAGATATAGGACAGATGTCAGAGGTAGGCTACTCACTCAGAGAGTAGCAAGGTTGTGGAATACCCTGCCTACCACAGTAGTAGACTCACTGATTTTAGGGGCATTTAAATGGTCATTGGATAAACATATGGATGATTATGGAATAATGTAGGTTAGATGGGCTTCAGATTGGCTTCACAGGTCAGTGCAACACCGAGGGCCAAAGGGCCTGTACTACGCTGTAATGTTCTATGTATTCTGTGGCTTATTACCTGAGTCACATGCAAACTAATGTAGGATACATTAGGGAGATGAATACATGGCTCAAAGACTGATGTGGAGAAGTGGGATTTGGTTCATGGAACACTGATATGAGTATTGAGGAAAGAGGGGCCTGTATCATTAGGACAGTTTACACCGGAGCTGTGCTAGGGTTAGTGTTTCAGCGAACTACATAACTCAAGAAGTACACAGAGTTTCAAACTAAATAGTGAGGGTAAGGGAAAAGAATATGGAAAGATGTGGTATATCAAAGAGTAGAGACAAACTAAGGCAGAAAAATAATGTGAGGATCAGAGGCTGTCAGGAATGGACAGAGCAAAAAAAAACCTAGAAATGCACCAGAAATCAATACTAGATGTTACAATGATAACAAAAGACAAAATGAGAAGCTCTGTACGTAGCATTCAAAATAATTTGATAGTGCACGCTTAAGTAAATAAATATGATCTGATCTCCGTTACAGAGTCAGGGCTTCAGAGGAGGAGGTTTGGATCCTATATTTTGAAGTGTATAAGACATTGAAGAAGAATAGGAAAGATAAATGTGGAACTGTGAACTGAGATAGATTCTTAATCAGTAGGGGAATTAAGGGTTATGGGGAAAGGGCAAAAAGTGGATGCAAAAAGTGTCATATCAGCCATGACTGAGTAGGCTTGAGGGGCCAAATGCCTATGCCTGTACCTATTTGTTATGGTCCAACGAAACAGTAGCATTTAATCAAGGATAGTATTCGTGCATTAGTTAAAACTGACCGTGGTTCAGGACATAAGGATGTAGAATCGGTTTCAGGTGGTGAGAAATAGTAGCAGAAGGAAGCCACAAGTGCAAATAGCATTCATGCCCTCTAACAGTAACCAAAATGTAAGACCAAATATAGAAGAAGAAATATTTGGTACTTGTGATAAAAAGATAGCAATAATTGTGGCAATTATAGCCACAAATAATAGCAATAATTAATCTACATATAAGTTGGAAAAAATCAGATTGACAGTAACAGTCTGGATGAAACATTCATTGAATGCTTCAAGATGGTTTCTGAGAACCAAATCTAACTCCTCTGTTCAAGAAAGGAGGCATAAATCCATTCACGACAGGCCAGTTTGCCTGAAACTGTTAGAATTGATCAATAAAGAAATTAGAACGGTGCACTTGAAAGCATGGTTTTGTCAAAGAGAAATCAGGCTTAACCAATTTTAGGGAGTTCTTTTAAGAAGTAATGTGTTGTGTAGTAGATATGTAGTGTAGACAAAAGTCTGGAGATGGAATATAGAACCATAGAGATGTACAGCACAGAAACAGGCCAGTCAGGCCATCTCATCCATGCAGACCAGATACCCTAACCTAATCTAGTCCCATTTACCAGCACTTGGCCCACATCCCTCTAAACCCTCCCTATTCATATACCCATCCAAATACCTTTTAAATGCTGCAATTGTACCAGCCTCCACTACTTCCTCTCCCAGCTCATTCCAGACACACAACCCTCTGCGTGAAAAAATTACCCCTTAGGTCCCTTTTATATCTTTCCTCTCTCACTCTAAACCTATGCTCTTTAGTTCTGGACTCCCCCACCCTTAAGAAAACACTTTCTCTATTTACCCTATCCACAACCCTCATGATTTTATAAACCTCTATAAAGGTCACTCCTCAGCCTCCGACGCTCCAGGGAAAACAACCCCAGCCTATTCAGCCTCTCCCTATCGCTCAAATCCTCCAACTCTAGCAACATCTTTGTAAATCTTTTCTGAACCCTTTCAAGTTTCACAACATCCTTCTGATGGTTAGGAGACCTGAATTGGACACAATAGTCCAAAAGTGGGCTAACCAAAATCCTGTACAGCTGCAACATGACCTCCCAACTCCTGTACTCAATACTCTGACCAATAAAGCAAAGCATAGCAAACACCTTCTTCACTCTCCTATCGACCTGCAACTCTACTTTCAAGGAACTATGAACCTGCACTCCAAAGTCTCTTTGTTCAGCAACACTCCCCAGAACTTTACCATTAAGTGTATAAGTCCTGCTCTGATTTGCTTTTCCAAAATGCAGCACCTCATATTTATCAAAATTAAATTCTATCTGTCACTCAGCCCATTGGCCCATATCATGTTGGAAAATTGCATTTTCATTATTCTGCCAAAATGAACAAAGTATTACTTAAAGGGAGAACAAATATGGAATTCTGAGTTTCAGAGGATTTAGATGTTCTGCACATAGAGTCATAAACAATGAAATGGTCAAACTAGTCCATGCTGAATATATTCCCAAACTAAACTAATCCCATCTGACTGCTTCTGGCTCATATCCCTCCAAACCTTTCTATTCACATACCTATCCACATGTCTTTTAAACATTGTAATTTGTACCCACAAAACATTAGTTTGCAGTTAGAGCAAATAATGAAGACGACTAAGGATGTTATTCTTTATTATGAGAGAAATTAACAAAAAAGGATATTTCGATTCAGTTGTACAGAACACTTCTCAAATACTGTTTGCAGCTTTGGTCTCCTTTGTCAAGGATGTGAATGTATTGGAAGTAATACAGTTTGCTAGAATGAAAGGGCTGCCTTAAGCAGGCTGGGCTTGATGCCATTGGCATTTAGGAAAGTGGAAGGTGGTTTGATCGAAGTGTGTAAAGATCCTGAATGGTCTTGATGAAGTGGATGTGGAAAGGATATTTCTTCTTCCTTATTCTTGATGAAGAGCTTTTGCCCGAGACATCGACTCTCCTGCTCCTCGGATGCTGCCTGACCTGCTGTGCTTTTCCAGCATCACACTCTCGACTCTAATCCCCGGCATCTGCAGTCCTCACTATTTCTTCTTGTGCGTCAGTCTACAACTAGGGAACACTTAAAATTAGGGATCACCCTTTTAGGACACAGATGAGGAAAATCTTTTTTTTCTCTCAGTGGATTGTGTGACTTTTAAACTCTTTGCTTCAAAAGGCATTGGAAGTGGGGTCATGAAATACTTTTATATAAATATATTTTTAAATATAACATGGAGGCGTATAGATTCTTATTAAGCAAGGAAATCAAAAGAGCTTGGGGGTAGATGGGAATGTGAATTAAAAACAAAGAGATCAGCCATGGTTTACCAAATGGCAGAACAGGATTGAGTGCCTGAATTTTTTCCCCAGGGCAGGATTGACTGGTACGAGAAGTCATAGTTTGAAGATATGAGGGAGGAAGGTATAAAGGAAACTTCAGAGGTAGGTTCTTTACGCAGAGAGTTGTGAATGCATGGAATGCATTGCCAGCTGTGGTGGTGGAAGCAGAGTTATTAGGGACATTTAAGCGACTGCTGGACATGCACATGGATAGCATTGAGTTGAGGGGTGCGTAGGTTAAATTACTATATTTTACATTAGGATTAAATCTCAGCACAACATCGTTGGCCAAAGGGCCTATTGTGTGCTGTACTTTTCTGTGTTCTATGTGTAACTGAATCAATATTGTTAAAATGAATTACCCAGTCATTATCATAATATTGTTTATGGGTCCTCACTGATGAAAATCAATTCAACATTTGCAACATTACAACAACAATTAACTTTGAAAGTCTCTGTTAATGCAAAACCTTTTGTGACAACTTCAGATTGTCAAAGTATGAAAATGCAATTTTAATTTTTTTTGCTGCTTTCTTGCTGTAGTATTGACAGATTAATCGTGGTCATGTTTGGCTTTAAATGCTTTGCCAGTCCTTTTCTATTCAAGGGTAAATTATTAAATTTTGAGAAATGTACCATGTCTAACAGCTCCCTATAATGTTATGTCATCAATCCTGTAACTTTCTTTAAATCTCCCATTTCACACATCATTCTGGTATAGTAATAATAAATTACCATTAGTTAAAGGCATTGATTTTAATGTGGCAGTCAAAATTCATGGAACTATTTTCCCAACTTAATCTCATCATACATTTTGATGAGTTAATGAAAATCAAACCATATCAAAGTTTCACACATGGCAAGAAATACTCCATCAGCAATGAACAGCGAAATTCCAGGGTTAAAGTACACGAAGGTTCAATATTCTACATTGGCTTGTCTGAATGGAGGAAATTATTGAAGTGACAATCTACTTTCTATATTTCACACAATTATAGGAAGTAGACAACATTGCTAACCTCTCGGTAAGCAACAAATGCGATGAATAACTGTTTTCTGACAACAAATAAATCACCTCGCTACTGATGGTAACATTTATGTACAAATAAAGACCTTTATTTTCCATTATTAGGAAGAAAATGTGTTGAGAGTCAAAACATTTGAACAGAGTATTGTATTCTGCATTTTTTCTTCCCAGAGACACTCCTCTTTAAAGTTCTATTTTTTCAGTTGCGCATTCCAAATGTAAAAAGAATTGTAATTGACCATTACAAAACAGATTTTAAAATAAAGCATTTTATTATAAAAATCAACAGCATCTTTATTACAAATGTAGTAATTTGATATTGTCTTTGCAAATTTTTCATACAAAGAAATACAATCAAAAGGTTTTGACGTCAGCACCAGGAGCTGAGTGCGAGAATATATCAAATGCTGGCCATAAATTTAAACATGAGAAACAAACACCATTTAACAAAACAAAAGCTGGTGACTAAGGCAATCCATTTCTGCTGCCAGTAAAAAGTTAGAAGACTGGAAAAGTCACTCTATTATTGTCTGCCCATCATGTTTGCGTTGGACTAGTTTCTTGCTGCAGAAATTCCATGTAGTCTAGCAGCTTATGATTTCAAAACTATTCCTAAACATTTGTGTTTCTAGCTGCAACTATTTGTTTTTTGGTAGTTATTAAAAGCAACTTGTTTATAAACTTCAGTTTGATTGGTGAGCCCCATTCAGAGATATGCTCGTAACATCAACTTTAATGACAATGATAACATTACTATCTGAAAGATATCACAACATATTGTTGGGTGGGAGGGGGACCTGGGGGGTTTGGCAGGGGCAGGGGGGAAGCTGTGCTTTCCAATTTCAACCAAAACGAAGTCAAATTTGAGTTAACCTGATATCACAATTGAATTTCAGAAGTTAAATCCAATTCAACTTTAATGCACCACTATGTTTACCCTTGATCTAAATCTTCAGGCCATTACCAAATTAAAATTAAACACAGTTTACAATTAGCAAATGTTGGTGAGCATTGGTGGTGGTAGTGGGGTGGCAAGGAGAATACTTTAGCAAACAATTTATGTTACATTAAAATTGCATTTCCATGCAGGGAAATAACTAAATTACTATTCGATGCTACCTCCTACTAAACACAAACAGTTTTACAAAGGAGTCAGTTGTCTTTGCCACAGCAATCCAAACCGTACCTCACCTCTTCCTCCTCAAATCCTTACATCTCCCCCGCTTTCAAAATTCAACGTTTTTCTGAGAAACCCTTCTCCCAGCTCTTTCATCACTATTTCATCATCCTTTTTCATTGACCTCCCAACAGCAAGAAATGGCTTTTGTGAATTCATAATTAAAAACACCAGAATTTTGAAAACCTATATTACAACTCCTCAGCTTTCACTGCTAGCAATGGAAACCTTTTCATCCTTGGCATTATCTTAGTGAAGAGCTGGAAATGTGTTGCTGGAAAAGCGCAGCAGGTCAGGCAGCATCCAGGGAACAGGAGAATCGACGTTTCGGGCATAAGCCCTTCTTCAGGAATGAAGAAGGGCTTATGCCCGAAACGTCGATTCTCCTGTTCCCTGGATGCTGCCTGACCTGCTGCGCTTTTCCAGCAACACATTTCCAGCTCTGATCTCCAGCATCTGCAGACCTCACTTTCTCCTCATTATCTTAGTGAAGCCATAACTTCAATGCATTTCTCGTAGTACAAAACCCAAAAATTGCAAACAACTTCACATTAGTTTTAATAACTTTATGACATAGAAAACAGTCAATCGATTGTATGGGTCTAGGTTGATACTTATTCTCCAAATGAAGCTACCTTCCTCTCTAATTAACACTTCTCGCTGTCCCTCCGTTCTTGTCTCCCACGTGTACACATTAAGCCTCCCCTTAAAATATGCTGATGTTTTAACCATCCATGTCATTCAACTATTACATCCTCACCCACTCTGTGATAAGAAATTCCTCTTATTTCTTTAGTTTACTTGTTAGTGGTGATTTGATATTTATTGGCCCTCATCTTACCTTATTCATATCCATCCATCAGATCTCTTTACCAGGGAAAGGCCCTTTACTGGTTCTACCTTTGCTGAATCCCTGCAATTCTGGAAACATCTCTGTAAATTTGTCCAGTGTTTCTGTATCCTTTTTTAATCTAGAGATCAAAAGGGTTCACAGAATTCTGTGATCTATTCAACGTTCTATATAAATTTAATATTATTCTCCTGTTTTATATTCTATTAGTCTTGAAATTCTATACATTTATCAACTTGCGTTGTTACATTTTTCAGTGATTTATATATCTGCATTCTCAGATCTCTATATTCTATTTGATGTAAGAGATATTTTTAGAAATTGATCCCTGATTCTTTGACTACTATTCATTTATAGAACTCAAAATTACAATTGACTTTTTCAAAAAAAAACTTAATCGCCACATTCTAGCAGTTTCAAGAAATAATCTAGGAGCACCTAATTCATTATAAATATTTTCAAAAAAGATTACTTTAAATCAAAGGGAATTTGACAGTCACTGGTATTATTCAAGAAGAGTCAGATAATTAAGTTTAACCGGTTAGGTTGATCAGATGTTAACATATTAAAGATTTAACTTGAAAAGTCTTTGGTCCGTGTAAGTTACCAATCCTACTATGGTAGCACTGTATATTTGTGCATACTGTGCATCAACATATCATGTCACACATAATTAAGATGCAAGTTTATGTGCATGATTCTTTACATAATAAGTCATTTGATTTTAGTTTTGTCAAAAAGTGTAGCCATTCTGATATTAGGCAACTGGTGTTTTGCTGAAGTTTGTTCTTTTGCACCACCTAGTGGCTAAAGGAAATGAAGCATTACCAAGGTTCATGGAGCAATTTCTTTGAGATTGATATGATGTACTGGAGGCTTAAAATGGTAAACAGTCAAATTTAGAGGAGAGTAACATTCAAAACTCATGGTGGGAGAAAAGACTGCTTGAATTGCTTTAGAAAATATTGTCTAATGCAGATAAGGAAATAACTTTATTAGCCTAAACATTGAAATTATTTGGTGGTTTAAACTGTTAATTAAAAAAACTGAAAATGATGGATATTGTCAGGAGATCAGACAGCATCTGTGGAGAGAAAATATGTCAGGGTGATGTTCTGAAGGGTCATTGAGCTGGAACATTAATTCTCTCCACAGCTGGTGCCTGACCTGCTGTGTACTTTAAGCATTTTGTTTTCATTTCAGATCTTATGTAGCAACAAACAAATTATTCAATAAACTGTACAAAATTAATAAAAACTGCTGGAGGTACACCTTCACAAATGCACTAACAAACCACTTTTAAAAAAAATCATTTACAATAATTTTATGTAAGGCACTGTTAGAACCCTTCAAAATTGTGAGCTAACGATTTAAACTTCTCCACATCAGCAATAGCGAGATGGGCTTTCCCTACGTAACCAAAGGATGCTACATGAGTAGTCAATGGGGGAATCAATATTTTTCCCCACAGTAAATATAACTTTCTCCTTCCAAATTGTTGACACTGTTTCAACATAATGTCAGATTATAGTGATTCCAAAATTGACACTGATCCCTTCTAAACACTGTACATCTCTCAACTCCTGTTATATTTGGCTTTAATTCCATAAACTACTCAGCTTCAATCAATAATGAAAAGGTGGCAATTAATATCTGAAATTTGGTATATGACGAGGTAAATATAAAACAAAATCAAGGAATGTGGCAATTAAGTATGAAGTCTTTTCTACACTTAAAAAGAAATCTATACTATTTCCATCTCATCCTTAGATACTTGCATTTGTGTTAGATTTGAAAAGATTGTGCACCAAAATCCATGAAAAACAAAAATGTACCGAACAAACAGCATTTCTACTTACTGAGGAAAATCAGATAGTTACACAAGGTTTCATTTTCCAAAGTATAAGTTTAAAATACGTTATGCACAAGAGAAGCAGAAAAGGTTAAAACTGGAAAGGAGAACAATCTGAAGTTTCTCTTTGCTCTAGCAAACAATGTTCTGGAGACAGGTCGGTCATCAGCATTTCACCCACACAGCCAAACACAATTTGAAATGTGGAAAAAAAAATGTCCTTACTTTAATAATTAAACATTCAATCGTAGACAAGAATCAAGCACTCAATACAAATGCAGCAAACTGGGCTCTACACATTTTATGGGACTTAACCGAACTTATGACCACAGTAATTATAATAGACAATAGAAGAAAAAAATGAATATAAAGTTCTGTCAAACATCTGCTTTTTTATAGCTAATGTTAATGTCATTGTCATAGAAACAGTCATTTCACGGTATACAGAGTGCTGCTGAAAATTATACATATAATCTGTGAATAATAGCATTTTATAAATAACACAATGAAATTAGATAAAATATACTTTTTAACTTCTATAGTGCTAAGAGGTAAATTTTAAGAATGGAAAGCTTTGTAACGGTTTAAAAAGTAAATTGGTATTATGACAACTTTCCACAAAAGGCTCTTTTTTGGAATTAAAAGCATACCATAATGATATCAAAAGGCAGTTGGTCAACAGTCCCTCCTCTTAAGTTTATGCTGCCGCAGCAAATTAGTGGTACAAGCATGCACAATCATGCTAATGATAAATAAGGCAGCTTGGTGATCCAACAAAATCTTCGATATTTATTATTAGTGTGCAAGTTCTTTAAATGGTTTACAATGGGCACTCTTCAAAATTTTTCAGTAGTGATAGCTACAACTTTCTGTACATACAAGCCAAGGAAACAAAAGCCAAACATTAAAATAATTTCTATTGAAGAAAATTGGTTTAATATCCATGATAAATAATTTAATGTTAAAATACAAATCACACAACAATCAACTAGAACTTTGTCTTGTAATCTTTTGTCGGAGAATCTTGTGCTCAACAAAATGAGGACTGTTTGTGTTAAAATGGAACATTCATTTTTTAAAAAAATCATGACAACTAGAGGTATTAAAAAGTACCCCTCGGTCAGGTATAAAGTAAAATCCTTCTATTTTGTTCAATATAATTTTATCCGAATTTAAGAAGTGCACTCTTTAAAAGGTACCAGGGTGATACTATTTTTTCCACACCAAGAATCCACAGGGTAGCAGTATAAATCTACAACGGGGTTGTGAATTACTATTCTGTCTTGAACTTGGAACCTTGAGGAGCTGCTGCGATACAATATGAAATGAATTTCAGCAGTATCCTTGTAATTAATGAATATATAGATTTTAATGCAACCAGTCTGGGCCAAATCCAAACAAACACAAGTCCTTGATATGAAAAGGATAGTATGCAGACCCACAATGACACTAAACATAAAAAAAAACAATTCTAGCTAGTGGTTTATTTTTAATATCATGTAATTGACACTGAGGGTTGTGTACTGTGCTTATAATTCAATAATAAGTCTTTTCAGAACAGAACATTCTGATTAGAAATATAATTAATGAAAAATTTAAACCCCAAAGAACAAGTGTAATTTTGATAAGGTAGAAAAAGTACAAAATAAGCGATTGTCCATTTATGTCCATGAATATAAAATTCAAAAATTTCATTTCTAAAATGTTTTCACCTAAATAAAAGTATACAGCTCAGAAATAGGCTATTTGGCCCATCGTGTCTGTATCTGCATTTGTGAACGTTTTATACTTTTACTTCCCAATTTGTTCTGTAAAATTAGCATATGGCACAAAGATGCAAGTGGTGTATTTACTTAAGAAAAAAAACAAAATTATAAATATTTTTCTTTCCATCTGTACAAAATTCCATTGTCCCTATCGACCTTCTCACATTCTCTGTACACTGTCCTTAGGATAATCTCATCCATCTAGTACTTTTAATTCATAAAATATACTTTCTCTCTGTTTGTATTTAAAGCTATGTACAGAATTATAAAAAATGTTTCTTCTGTTAGAATCATGAGGAATCTGTACAGGGAGACGGTGGGGGAGGACAGAGATGAAAGTAACTTCGTTCTGTGGAGGGCGACGGTGGACAACTTTCACAGTTCTCCTCTGCTGACATGTATGGACTTCGAGGGGTAGGGGGTGGTGGATAAGGATCTGAATCAGAGTTCAGATCCACATAGTATTTGGGACTCTTCCATCGGCTTGTGGTATAATCACTATCACATACATCAGTGCTGCATGGAGTTGTAGGTGGTGCCACACTCTGCATAATGTAATGTCTGTAAAATTGAAAAATAATTGTTGAGTTTTTCTCCAATTCATTTCAGTAGTCAAAAACTATAGTCAAAGCCAACATTTAAGGTTTATATTTTTGCCTACATTTGTAAATCACATCCAACCGGATTGCTCATTACTACAAAAGATTAAGTGGTCTACTTCTTGCTGCCAGGTTGGAAAGTGACAGATGTGCCAGCAGACCAATGACTGTTACTGTATCTTGCACCAGCTACAGTTAATTGTGTAAATACAGTTTCATCAGCTATGACACAGGCTTGCAACATTACACAAATTGCAATTAAATTCAAAGGACAATTTATTTATATTCAGCAGCTTATTGTTGCCGAGATTAAAAAACTCTACCAATGTGGTTCAATTGAAGTCATTTATCCCCCCTTCCACCTGCTGTCTCACAATAACCGATTTTTTTGCTTAAAATCTCTGACACTACATATTACTTCTCCCTTGCCCATGACCCCACTGTGACCCATCAGGCCAAAATCACCCGCATTGTCCATGTCCTCATTGCCTCCAGTGATCCCCCCCCCCTCCCCCCCGCCAACCCCCCACTGCCTCCAAACTCAATCCCCCAGCCCCGCACTGCCCGGTTGTACATGCTCCCCAAGATCCACAAGCCCAACTACTCCAGCCGACCCATGGTCTCGGCATGCTCCTGCCCCACCAAGCTCATCTCGTCCTACTTAAACTCCATCCTCTTCCCCCTTAATTCAGGCACATCCCACCTACATCTGCCACACCAACCACCTCTCCATCTCTTCAGCAACTTCCAGTTCCCCGGCGCCCAGCGCTTTATCTTCACAATGGATGTGTAGTCCTTATACACGTTCATACCCCACAAGGATGCCTCCAGGCCCTCTGCTTCTTCCTCTCCAACAGACCCATCCAGTCCCCCTCCACCAATATCCTCCTCTGCCTCGCTGAACTGGTCCTCACCCTCAACAACTTTTCCTTTAAGGAGAAGAAAGTGAGGACTGCAGATGTTGGTGCTCAGAGTCAAGATGTGGTGCTGGAAAAACACAGCAGGTCAGGCAGCATCCGAAGAGTAGGAGAGTCGAAGTTCGGGCATATGTTGAAGGGCTCATACCCAAAATGTCGATTCTCCTGTTCCTCGGATACTGTCTGATCTGCTGTGCTTTTCCAGCAACACACTCTTGACAACTTTTCCTTTAACTCCTCCCATTTCCTCCAAATCGAGAGGGTGGCCATGGTCACCTGGATGGGCCCCAGCTACACAAGCCTCTTTGTCGGCTATGTCAATCAATCCCTCTTTAGTACCTACACAGGCACTGTGCCCCAACTATTCCACCGTTACATTGATGACTGCATCAGTGGTGCGTCCTGTACTCAGGTTGAACTGGAGCAGTTCATCGACTTCGCTCACAACTTCCACCCCACCCTCAAATTCACTTTGTCCATCTCTGACACCTCCCTCCCCTTTCTGGACCTCCCACCTCCATTTCTGGTGACAGTCTCCAAACGGATGTTTACTATAAACCCAATTACCTGGACTACACCTCCTCCCACTCAGTATCCTGCAAGAACTCCATCCCATTCTCCCAATTCCTCCGCCTCCTCTGCATCTGCTCTGATATGAGACTTTCCACTCACGAGCAACCCAGATGTCCACCTATTTCCAGCAACATGATTTTCCTCCCTCTGTCATTCAGACAAACCTCCGTGGTACCATTCCATTCCCCCATTCCACTGCTCTAAACCACTTCCCCTCCCCCCCCAGACCAATAGAGTCCCCATTGTCCTCAACTATCACCCCACCAGTCTCCGCATCCAATGCATCATCCTTAAACACTTTCGTCAAATCCAACTAGACCCACCATCAAGAACATCTTCCTGTCCTCACCCCTCTCTGCCTTCTGCAAGGACCGTTCCCTTCAGCAGTTCTTTGTTTGCGTCTATCTTCTCACTGACCTTCTCCCCGCCCACCCCCCCATCCAAACCCCAGGTACCTTCCCCGGAAAAGATACAAAGCCTGCCAGTACACCACCCTCTCACCTCCATCCAGGGCCCAAACAGTCCTTCCAGGTGAGGCAGAGCTTCACCTGTCTCTCTTCTAACCTAGTTTACTGCATCAGTTGCTCCTGACATGGTCTTCTCCAAGTCGGGGAGACTGAACGCAAACTTAGGGAATGGTTCAGCAAGCATCTCAGCCGGGCCCACATGGACGGACTGGACCTTCCAGTCACTGCCCATTTTAATTCCCCTTTCCGACATGATCATCCTTAGCCTCCCCCATTGCTGCAATGAAGCACACCGCAAGTTGGAGGAACAACACCTCATCTTCTGCCTGGGCAGCCTACAGCTCAGAGGACTCAACATTGAGTTCTCCAATTTCAAATAACCTCCCTTCCCAGCCCTTATACCCCTTCCACTTCTCCAACCGGACTCACTCCTCCCATTGACCAACCAGGTCGGATCCTCTACCTGTCTTCATTTATCCCCACTTCACCATCCCCTAAATCCATCCCCAGTCCTGAAGAAGGGTTAAACCCGAAATGTTGACTTCTCCACTTCCTGATGCTGTCTGGCTTGCTGTGTTCTTCCAGCCTCCTGCCTGTCTATTTTGAAATCTCAAGCTGCAGTCAGAACTCACCAATACTATTATATAGTTGCTGGGAGGCTTATGATTAGCTTCCTAATTTTCATTTCCTTCTCGCAAGGAAACAAGTACCTTTTGCATATAATCTTTTATACTGGACTGTAATGTCAATCCTTTAACTATGTAATAACTATCTTACTTCTAACTTATTTTTTAAACACTAAGTAACATTACTTTTCCTTTTATTCTTGTTTGTATCCGAAATTTGTACCTAGGTACTTGTACCTAAGATGGAGCCATTAGAGGCAGCCCATTGTAAAAACTTTTCTTAAACTCCTGCACTGAAGTACACGTGACAATAAAGGATATTCTATTCTTGTTAGGGCATATTGAAGAATCTAAATGTAAACTGAGAAAATCGTGACCTCAAACCTATACTTTCTTTCTTGACTTTGTTGCTGCCCAATACACTTACTTGCACATTCCATTTCCCCAAATGGGTCTATGCTCACGGACCTATGTTGGTTTCCAAGCAATGTCTTGATTTTAAAATTCTCCTTATTTTCAAAGCCCTCATTGACTCAATCCTCCTTTTCTCTGTCATCTCCTCCAACCCCACAACCCTTTACGATATTGGTGCTTCTCCAGTTTTGGCCTCCTGGTACATGTGCAATTTTAATTTGGTGGCTGTGTCTTCAGTTGTCTATGTACCGAGTTGCTAGAATACCCTCCCTACAGCTCTCAACCTTTTCATCTTGCTTTACTTGTTTAAGATACTCCTTAATATCTACCTTTTTGACAAAGATTTTAGTCACCTGACCTGAATTCTCCTGATGTGTCTTGATGTCATTCTTTGTTTTGTAACCCTCCTGTGAAGCATTTTTAGATGTTTATGCTGTTAAAGGTGTTAAATATGGATAAATATGCACCTGTTTTGACCACACACTTTACTTTCTGGTTATTATAAACTCAATGTACTAGATTTCCAATACTAAAATACAATGCCATTATGTCAAGTCCCACAATTAGCTGGAACGTCAACTTGATTATTTCTCATAAAATACACATTTTAATTGTGAAGCCTCAGAATGGGGTAAAGGCCTCAATTTCTATACTGCAGCTACATTGATAAAATTGGTCATAGTTTATCCTTATGAAATTTCATAAGATAGATTCCGGAAACGAATAGACAAATGAACTAATTCAAAAGTTGATTTTTTTTCCCCTCAGCAATTCACAGTACAAAGAAGAATACGTTCCTGTGAGGTCACATTTTTCAAACATAAAAATCTTCTTTATCAAATGGTTCCAAATTCAGACTGGACTTTCTGTGTTCGCAAAAGATAGGGGGCAAAAAAGTCATTGGCTGTTTAGAGGTCAAAGGAACTGACAGTGGAACATTTATTTGTTGATAGACACTTAGAAATAATGGACATTAGGCTTTGCAAATGCAGAGGTAAAATAAAAATGATTGAATGAAGTACTTATCACAAACTAAGATGTGACCTTTTGTATTGGCTTTAACTAACACATGCTATTTTCAGCATTAAGAACTTCAGCATTTCATCCCTTACATTACTTGACTGCATCCATACCCTCTAAATGTGCTTGTAACCATTAATAAAGAATAGATTTCAAAAAGTAGGAATCATGTGCCTTATACACACACCTGTAAGACCTGGTAGTGGAAGGACTGTTAGAGGAGTAGCACACTTCGGTGTTATAGAGAGAACGATCAGTCGCTGGGGATGGCGGTGGGTTCAAAATCTATTAAAAAATGATAACTGATCAGAAAATTTTAAAAACGGTTTGTAAAGAATTAAACATTTGTAAACATTTAATGCATTTGTGTTGTAATTTTTACACAAGACTACTGGCTAAGAATCAATTAACTGAAGCATCATTAAAATGAACCTTTCAAACATATATCTTCCTCCCCAAACCTCAAATGGAAGTTGCCATCATATAATGAGTGATAATCGCAAAAATGAAGAAAATAACTTCATGTTGCTTTCTGCTTCTGTGACATATTTTTCATTGTCTACCTTTAAAAAGTGTACTTCAGACATGTTGCATTTCCACACTGCAAACCTTCTGTAAGGAGCACAATTACGAAGCACATAAGGAAAAAAGAGATAGGAGCAGTAGGCCATCTGGCTCCTTAAGCCTGCTCCACCATCCACGAAGACCAAGGCTGATCTTTTTGTAAATTCAGCTCCATTTACCCACCCATGAATTCCTTTAATGTTCAAAAATCTATCTTTGCCTTAAAAATATTCAATGAGGTCGCCTCAACTGCTTCACAGGACATGGAATTTCACAGATTCTCAACCCTTCAGGTGAAGAAGTCCCTCCTCAACTCATTCCTGAACTATTCCTGCTTATTTTGAGGCTATGCCCCCGGTTCTAGTTTCACCTACCAGTGGAAACAATGTCTCTGTTTGTAGCTTACATATTCCCTTCATGATTTTAGAAGAACCCCACTACCCCCACTCATTCTTCTAAATGCCATGAACAGTTCAGCTCTCAATGATGCCATTTGTGAGCAGAGCAGGTGCTCATGGTCCCAGCCCAATGTATACCTCTGTACCACTGTAACCTTTTCCACGTCTCACCCAAAACAGACCCTTTGGAAACAGACCCTTTGGTCCAACGCATCTATGCTGACGAGATATCCCAACCCAATCTAGTCCCACCTGCCAGCACCCGGCCAATATCCCTCCAAACCCTTTCTATTCATATACCCATCCAAATGCCTCTTAAATATTGCAATTGTACCGGCCTCCACCACATCCTCTGGCAGCTCATTCCATACACGTACCACCCTCTGCGTGAAAATGTTGCCTCTTAGGTCTCTTTTATATCTTTCCCCTCTCACTCTAAACCTATGCCCTCTAGTTCTGGACTCCCCGACCCCAGGGAAAAGACTTTGTCTATTTATCCTATCCATGCCCCTCATAATTTTGTAAATCTCTGTAAGATCACCCCTCAGCCTCCGACGCTCCAGGGAAAACAGCCCCAGCCTGTTCAGCCTCTCCCTATAGCTCAGATCCTCCAACCCTGGCAACATCCTTGTAAATCTTTTCTGGACCCTTTCAAGTTTCACAATATCTTTCCGATAGGAAGGAGACCAGAATTACACGCAATATTCCAACAGTGGCCTAACCAATGTCCTGTACAGCCGCAACATGACCTCCCAACTCCTGTATTCAATACTCTGACCAATAAAGGAAAGCAAACCAAACGCCTTCTCCACGATCCTATCTACCTGTGACTCCACTTTCAAGGAGCTATGAACCTGCACTCCAAGGTCTCTTTGTTCAGCAACACTCCCTGGGACCTTACCATTAAGTGTACAAGTCCTGCTAAGAGTTGCTTTCCCAAAATGCAGCACCTCACATTTATGTGAATTAAACTCCATTTGCCACTTCTCAGCCAATTGACCCATCTGGTCCAGATCCTGTTGTAATCTGAGGTAACGGTCTTCGCTGTCCACTACACCTCCAATTTTGGTGTCATCTGCAAACTTACTAACTGCATCTCTTGTGCTTGCATCTAAATCATTTATGTAAATGACAAAAAGTAGAGGACCCAGCATCGATCCTTGTGGCACTTCACTGGTCACAGACCTCCAGTCTGAAAAATAACCCTCCACCACCACCCTCTGTCTTCTACCTTTCAGCCAGTTCTATATCTAAATGGCTAGTTCTCCCGATATTCCATGAGATCTAACCTTGCTAATCAGTCTCCCATGGGGAACCTTGTCGAACGCCTTACTGAAAGATCACATCTACTGCTGTGCCCTCATCAATCTTCTTTGTTACTTCTTCAAAAAACTCAATCAAGTTTGTGAGACATGATTTCCCATGCATAAAGACATGTTGATTATCCCGAATCAGTCCTTGCCTTTCCAAATACATGTACATCCTGTCCCTCAGGATTCCCTCCATCAACTTGCCCACCACCGAGGTCAGGCTCACCGGTCTATAGTTCCCTGGCTTGTCTTTACCGTCCTTCTTAAACAGTGGCACCACGTTTGCCAACCTCCGGTCTTCCGGCACCTCACCTGTGACTATCGATGATACAGCAAGAGGCCCAGCAATCACTTCTCTAGCTTCCCACAGAGTTCTCGGGTACACCTGATCAGGTCCTGGGGATTTATCCACCTTTACCCGTTTCAAGACATCCAGCACTTCCTCCTCTGTAATCTGGACATTTTGCAAGATGTCACCATCTATTTCCCTACAGTCTATATCTTCCATATCCTTTTCCACAGTAAATACTGATGCAAATTGCTACATAAATGTTATTTGTTGTTGCTATTATTAAAGGCCAAATAATGAAACAACTAAAATTATTATAGATTTATTTTAAATATAACTTAAAATAACTTCTTTAACCTGTCCTCTACTGCTTCTGAGCTGATTCTTCAGTAAATGAGCTTTGTCAAGTTATCTGCGAATGGTACACTGAACTTAACCATGAATAGTGGAACTAAACGAAGGTGTCTTTTCTTCAAATGTCTTTTCCAGTGAACTTTGCCTTGTTGTCTGGTGATACACTATTACTAGCCATTTGAGTGACACAGTCAGAATTTCAAAAGCATGATTCAGAAGGCAATGAGGGGAGGGTACAGAAATAAAATCTGCAACACACCTATTATATGAAGGCCATACAGTCAAGTCATCATCACCTCACTAAAGTCATACTTCTGCCCACATGCTGCTGAAACCTTCATCCATGCCTTCATTATGGAGTTGTACAGCTACAGAAGAGGCCCTTCAGGCCACAGAGTCTGCACTGACCTATCAATACGCATCCCACTCTCCAGCACTAGGCCCATAGCCTTGAATATTATGACTGTTCAAGCACTCATTTGCATACATTTTAAAGGTTGTGAGGTTTCCGTCCTTTACTACTACACTCCCAGACAGTGCTTTCAGATTCCTACCATCCTCTGGGTGAAAATTCTTTCTTCATATCCCCTCTAAACCTCCTGCCTCTCACCTTAATTATGTCCCCCTCATTACTGACCTTTCAACTAAGGGGAAACAGCTGCTTCCTAATTACCTCTTGCCCCCCCCAATCTTATAATCTCAGTCAGGTCCCCTCTCATCCTTCTCCGCGCCAAACGAAACAATCTGAGCTTTTCCAGCCTCTCCTCATAGCTAAAATTGCTTCACCCCAAGCAACATCCTTGTAAATCTCCTCTACAGCCTCTCCAGTGCAATCATATCTTTCCTATACTGCAGTGACCAGAACTCCATACTGTTTCCAACTGTGGATTACCAAAGTTTTGTACAGCTCCAATATAACCTTCTTGCTCTTATAATCTATGCCATGATTGAAAAAAGGAAAAATGTCCCACGTGCACGCTTAACTACCCTATTAACCTGTCCTGCTGCCTTCAAGAAGCTATGGACAAGCACCCCAAGATCTCTCTTTCTCTGAGCTCCCTAGTATCCTGCCATTCGCCAAGTATTCTACTATCTTGTTACTTCTTTTGAAGTACATTGCCTCACACATTTCAGGGTTAAATGATATTTACCACTGATCTTCCTGGTAACCAAGACCTTTTTCTGTCCTATTAATCTCTCAGCCAGTCCTCATGTCATCTATCTCTGGATCTAGCTTTATTTAAATGCTTTCCAAACTAGCTCCACATCTTCCACACTCCAAAACTCTACTTCCTGTATTTCAACTTGCATCAAGTCTCTGTTACTCATCATCCCTGTGCTTGCTAATCTACATCAACTCTTGGCTTGTCAACATCTCAATGTTAAAATTGTTTTCAAATTCTTTCATCTCGAAAAGTGAGTTTGCCAGCATAAAGTAATATACCAATGACAGTTAAGGTACAGAATCAAGTTGATTTTCTAATAGAATAGAAATCTAAGAGAAGAACCTTTCGAAGGTGAGAAATCTTAAACGAATCTTACACCCCTTGTCCACACCTGATATACTTTGGCACTACAACAAAAAGACAGTGTGGGTAGATACTCAGTGCAATTTTTCTACTTCAAAGGCTTGGAATATAACATTTTTGCTAAAAGTAAAAGGCACTTTAGCTCTCAGTCATCCAAACATACAATTTGCTCTGGTTAGTAAGTTTGCAGATGACACCAAACTTGGTGGTATCGTGGACAGTGAAGGAGGTTATCTAAGATTACAAAAGGATGAGCTGAGGAGTGGCAGCTAGAGTTTATGTGAGATATTGCATTTTGGTAATAAAAAAAAGGAAAGGAATTATACAATGAATGGTAGGGATCTGGGTGGTTTAGAACAGAGACACCTTGGGGTTCAGGTACATAATTCTTTGAAATTTGCATCACATATCGAAAGGATGATTAAGAAGGCATTTAGCATGCTTGCCTTCATTGTTCAAATATTGGAGTATAGGAGTTGGGATGTTACACTGAGGTTATATGGGATGTTGGTGAGGCCTCTTATGGAGTACTGTGAGCAGTTCCTATTATAGAAAGGGTATTATTTAACTTGAAAGGGTTCAGAAACGATTTACTAGGATGTTGCTGGGAATAGAGGGTTGAGATACAAAAACAGACTGGGACTTTTTTCACTGGGGTATAGGAGGTTGAGTGTTGACCTTATTGAGATTTATAAAATCATGAGGGGCATAGAAAAAGTCAGGGAGGAAATTCAAAACGAGGGGGCATATTTTAAAAATGAGAGGAGAAAGATATAAAAAGGACATGAAGGACAACTTTTATTTTACAGAGAGTAGTTGTAAACTGCCAGAGAAAGTGGTGGATGCAGGTATAATCACAACATTTAAAAAACATTTGGATAAGTTCATGAATAGGAAAGGGGGCGGCACGGTGGCACAGTGGTTAGCACTGCTGCCTCATAGCGCTAGAGACCCGGGTTCAATTCCCACCTCAGGCGACTGACTGTGTGGAGTTTGCACGTTCTCCCTGTGTCTGCGTGGGTTTCCTCTGGGTGCTCCGGTTTCCTCCCACAGTCCAAAGATGTGCAGGTCACGTGAATTGGCCATGCTAAATTGCCAGTAGTATAGGTAAGGGGTAGATGTAGGGGTATGGGTGGGTTCGCTTCGGTGGGTCGGTGTGGACGTGTTGGGCTGAAGGGCCTGTTTCCACACTGTAATCTAATCTAATCTTTACAGGGATATAGGCCAAGCACACGCAGGTGGGACTAGTTTAGCTGGGGAGCATAGTCAGTATGAACTGGTTGGGCTGAAGGATCAGTTTCCATGCTGTATGACAATGACTCTAAGAGAATACAAAACATGTAATGGAACTTGCATCGCCTTACAGGAATAGTAAACATCAGGAAGATAGTTAGAAACCACACAAACCTGTAATATAAAATTGTGGTGGTGATTCAAGTATATTTTGTGGTGAAAATGGTTTATGCGCTGGGTAGTCAGAGTTTCTCTATTCTATCTTCAGGAACTTTCAAAATAATACTTAATTAAAAACATCACAAATTTGTTGATTGGTTTGGCATGGGTATCAATGAGAAGAGACAGAGGGCAACATACATTGAGAATGGAGATACAAGGATGGTGACCAAACAAATAGTGAGGTTGAGAGAGAGAGGGAATACAATGAGGATAGAGAGAAGGACAAGAAAGAAGAGAACAGAGACAAACAGTGAATGAATGTGGTTGGAGCAGAGGACACTGACAATTCAACAATGTAAACTCCCTTTTTCACCATGCCATGACATTTAAAAGTTCCAAGATAAGATATTATCACATAAGGTCATAAGATATAGACTATTTAGCCTATTGAGCCTGCTGTGCCATTCAACTGGGGGAGGAATTAACTCAATTTTCCTTTCTGCTTCCCATACCCTTCAACTCCTTTAAAGACTAAAATTAAGTCCAATTCAGCCTTGAAAACCCAACTGCAATATCTCTACTCCTCACAATTTAGTATACCTCAATCAGGTCACCCTGCAGCCTTCTGTTTCCAGGAAAACAACCCCAACCTCTCCAATCTCTTCTCATAGCTACAATTGGGAGGCACAGTGGCTCAGTGGTTCAATTCCAATCTCGGGCAACTGTGTGTGTGGAGTTTGCGTATTCTCGGTGTCTGCATGGGTTTCCTCCAGGTGCTCCAGTTTCCTCCCACAATCCAAAGAGAATTCATAGGATTATGGAATCCCTACAGTATGGAAACAGGCCCTACGGCCCAACAAGCCCACACTGACCCTCCGAAGAGTAACCCACCCGGACTCATTGCCCTACTGCTCTACATTTACTCCTGACTACTGCATGGATAATTTAGCATGGCCAAAGTTGGATTGTGGGTGGAAACTTAAGTGATTTGGCCATGCTAAATTATCCATGGTGTTCAGGGGTATGTAGGTTAGGTGCATTAGTCAGAAGTAAATGTAGGGCAGTAGGGCAATGAGTCAGAGTGGATTACCTTTTGGAGGGTCGGTGTGGGCTTGTTTGGCTGAAGGGCCTGTTTCCACACTGTAGGGATTGTATGATTCCTCCAGCCCTGGAAAAATTCCAGTAAACCTTCTCTGCACTCTCTCCAGAGCAATTACATCCTTCCAGTAATGTGGTGATCAGAACTGCATGCAATACACCAGTTGTGGCCTCACCACTATCTCATACAGTTTCAGCATCATACCTCTACTTTTGTATTCAATACCTCCAGTGAAAGAGACCATTCCGTGTGCTTTCTTTACAATCTTATCTACCTATACTGCTACCTTTAGGGACTTTGTATTGCACACCAAGTCCTATTCATCCTTTTCTTAAATGGAAGATCCTTAATTTTGAAACTGTGCCACTTAGAACTGAATAAAATCATATTTCATTCTTTGAGACTTTAATGGTATAGGTCCAACCTGCTTAACCTATCTCAAAGGGCTACTGTTTAATTTCAGGAAAATCAGACTCGTTAAACTTTTCTGAACTGCTTCCAATGCAAGTAAATCCTCCTTCAGTGTGAAGGCTGAAATGACACGCAGTATGCTCGATATAGTGTCATCAAACCTCTGTAGAATTGCAGTAAGATTTTTGAATTTTTACATTCCATTTTCCCCATGCAAAGTCCAACATTCCATTCCATTTTCTTTCCTATTTACTTGCTGAACCTGCATGTTAACATTTTGTGATTCATGTGCAAACACACTAAAGTCTCTCTCCATTTAAGTGGCATTTTGCTTTTCCTATTCTTCCCATCAAAGTGGAAAAACTGCTTGTTATACTCCGCATGCCTAATTTTTGTCCATTCACTTAACCTATAAACATACCTTTGCAGATACATTCTCTCCTCCTCACTGACTTACATTATAAATTGACAGAGGAGGAACCCAGATCCACATTAAATGTTCTCAATCGCACTGACTTTTAAAAAATAAAATGAACTTCATTTCAATCTACAAGGCATCTTTGTTTAAGAATGCACTCTATTTAAATGTATGAGCTGAATACTGTAGCTTTGAGAAGGTGCATTCCACCAATTGATGTGGATATTGAACACAAGATGAGAGTGCACCTGTGGATAGAAAGTTCCTTTTGTACTTGAAGAACTGCTAGAGGAGGCCCCAGTCACGTGATTTCTATCATATAGTGGGGCCCCATTGCTTCCTCCCATTAGACTCATGGAGCTGATCATGGACTTGCTACATGACATACCTATACAGGATAAAACAAAAATGTTACAATATCTTCACAAAACACTCAAGGAGCAATCAGTTTTTTTTAAAAAAATCATTAAATAAGCATTGTAAGCTCATCACATTGCATTAACTCACACTTATAAAACCAAATATGCATATACATTGAAAATTGTTGATATTGTTCGTTATTTTAGCAATATAAAATCTAATTATTTATACATTTTAAGTCAATATTATCGTAATTATAACTGCTGCTGTGTATAACTACTCTTGTCAAGAGATCTGCTCTTATTCTATGTTATGCTCACCTGTTACCAACACATGCATAATCCAACAAAGTCTAGGTCAAGCTGCCTTTCTGCTACCTTCCACTTGGTCCTTAAGATGAGATCTGTGTAACTTTTCATCTCTGACCCAATGACTGAAATATAAACTTATCAAAAATCTACTTATCTGCATGTTACTTCTAGTGTCGTTTTGTTCTTACAATTTCAAGAATCTCTTCATTCGTCTTTGGAAATTCTAGCATATTTCTTTGCATCCACATTTCAAAGGCTTTCTATTTCCTTCTGTCAATATTTGCTTTCGCCCAATTTTTGAAGCATACAAGTAAGTGGATAGAATGTAACATTTTTGAGCTTTTCCTTGTTACAAACTTGGTTTTTCCTGGTTGTTAACACATCTCCAACTTCACAAATAATTTTTGGCTCTCTACATCCTTCTTCTCTTACATTACATCTGCCATCCTTTGTTGGGATTTATCCTAAATGGACAAACTTTTCTACTTTATGACACTGCTCTCTTCAATTGTCTCTCTAGCTTCTGATGTATTCCATCTAGCTACTGTTGTTTTTATCTTTTCTCATGTTCATACTCAATCTATATTCTAAGCTCCTAGATTTTCTTGTATGGAATATTGTTCAGAAACACAAAAATTGTACCTCATTCACAATCATCCCAAAACAACACTATAATCAATCATTAAAATGAGGGATAATCTTTAGAAGTCCTCACCAGTGAAAGTGCCATGCTGGGAACTGCTGGGAGCAATGAAATTAAGGGGAACATGTGGGGCTCCACTGATATATTCATGTGGAAAAGGTCCATTAGGTCCTTTGTAACGACGACAAACAACTCGCTGGCAGACAAAGTACATTCCACCCATTACGAAGAGTGAAAGGATTATACCAATAACAGGTCCAATTGCACTGCTGTGAGACTGGAAATCATTCACTGAAGCTTCAGTTAATTCTGATGGGAAGAAAGCAGATTACTATCTCATGAGTTATTCAAAAATAAAATTTTCCACTAACTTTTCTACTTACATAACAAATATAATCCTAACTTAAATACAATCAGAAAATCAATTGAAGGTCTTCATGTGTAATAACTGGAGTGTAGCACTCTGAATAACATTGAGAAAAATGAAAAGTCAGTTTTAAAATGGCAAATGCCCATTTAGCTCAGTTGGTAGCACTCTCCGTTCTAGATCAATTAATGAGTTAGTACATAAATTCATACTTTTCTGCAGCACTGTGGAAGCATTACATTTTTGAAAATGAGATGTTAAATCAATATCTAGCCTGTCTAGTTTTGGTGAATGAATTCTCCCTGTGGCATCTTTCAAAACAGAAACACTGCTATGGCGAACATGATTCCTTAACTAGTAACAGACTAACTTCATCCATCTCATTTATTGCTTGTGGAAACTTACTGGAAACAATTTGTTTGCTAACCTAAGAAAAGTAAATGCACATCAAAAGGATTTGAGGCATCACTGGGAGGTTCTGAGGATGAGCTAATCCAAGGCTTTATTTAAGTCCAAATTTTTGGTAATTTTTAGTATCATTACCTGCATTATTAAAATGAGCCATTATACCTCTTCAAAACTGCATAAACATGCAGACTACCAATGGAGAAAGCAAGACACTCAGTAGATTTATTTACACACGAAGATTAACCTGACATGCATAAAAGTGAGCCTTAAGTGATATCCATTTCATACAAAGGTTGGAGCTGCATTAATTTAGTAGCATTCTAACTGTGGAATAGAAATTAGATTAGATTACTTACAGTGTGGAAACAGGCCCTTCGGCCCAACAAGTCCACAATGACCCGCCGAAGCGCAACCCACCCAGACCCATTCCCCTACATTTACCCCATCACGTAACACAACGGGCAATTTAGCATGGCCAATTCACCTGACCTGTACATCTTTGGACTGTGGGAGGAAACTGGAGCACCCGGAGCACACGGGGAGACTGTGCAAACTCCACACAGTCAGTCGCCTGAGACGGGAATTGAACCCAGGTATCTGGCGCTGTGAGACAGCAGTGCTAACCACTGTGCCACCGTGCTGCCCATGTACAGTAACTACAGAAATATACAGTCAGCTCTTCTATCCCTGCATTTCTTCAACACGAATGGGGTTTAACATGATTGAAGAATTTAGACCATTATTTGTAGGATGCAAACTTTCTTTACCCATATTAGCTATAAAGTGCTTCCAGCCTCAATAGTTTAAATGGCGTGGCTATTACGTGATTTTCTTATAACCTAAGATCACATGAGAATGGAACTATGTTATTATATCAGAACCGACTGTATATGTTGGATACTTTTTATTGTGTGGTTTGATGCCACACCATGAGTTTGGGTTCAAGAATGGGCTATTTGAAGAGAAGACGAAGTCAAGAACTGTCTTCAGACTTAAACTTCAAATTAACACTATTTATTTACATAAATACTAAATAGTATTATACATGGTAGCCATGAAATATCCAGCTCTGATCTTATCATTTTTTTGTCTGTACATATCCATTTTGTCTTAAGGCTTTCTCTCATGCTTGTGTGGGGTGTAGACTGGTCAAACTCTGTGCACACACTACTATTTATACACTGTGTCCTATGACATCATCACAAGGATGCTCCAGGCTCCTGAAGCCCTTAACCAACAGTACCTAACCATGGGTGTACGTGAAGCAGAAACACAGTGTAGAAAAATTGGAACTTTCCATTCATCACATTAAATGATCACAAGAGTATAATAAAAGGGATTTTTTTTAAAACAAATGTTGGATCACCTTCAAAAAGAATTTTTTACATGTTCTGCTTCAAGAATCAATCCATGTCTTTCTCACTGTATCCCAAGAGTCACAAAAGTTCAAAACTCCCACACTGGTGGATGAGCAGATACTAACCACAAAGACGTTCATCTGAGCCATCATGGCAATCAGGAACTGAGTTGCAATGCTGTTTCTTCAAAATGCATTGACCACTACTACAGCGGAACTGGTTAGAACGGCAAATCACTGCAATTAAGATAAAGTGAGTTATTTATCAAACTAGGTTTTTATGAAGTGATTAAATGTTTCGAAATCCTGAAAACTGGCCAGTTTGACATTCTCTGTAGTTCAAATGGAGAATGAAGTGTTTCCAAAATGAATTCCTGCCATTTACGAGAAACTTTACATTTGTTTTGCAGTGTTTCTGAAATCTGATCTTTCGTATTTGAAAACTCATTTGAGAGACAGTCAGAAAATGTCAGCTATGAGTCCAAAAGTGAATAACTTCACTAGAACAGTATTACAAGCATCATTCTTGTCTTTGATGTCTCAGTTGGGGAAATTTAATTATGTTATATAGTCACCCAACACTTAACCTCCAGATTTGACATATTTCAGGAGGGAAAAAATTGCAATCTGCTCTGTCATCACGTGAGCATCTCAGTGATAACTCTGAACATAAACATAGCCTTGTGATCTTACTTCATTTGGACAAAATAAGGTGAAGCAATTATCCTAAAAGTATCCTCTCTTGTCTTTCTCCTAAAGGCAGAAAACTACAGCAGAGAGTCATAGTCATAGAGTCATAGATATGTACAGCATGGAAAACGACCCTTCAGTCCAACCCGTCCATGCCGACCAGATATCCCAACCCAATCTCGTCCCACCTGCCAGCACCTAGCCCATATCCCTCCAAACCCTTCCTATTCATATACCCATCCAAATGCCTCTTAAATGTTGCAATTGTACCAGCCTCCACCACTTCCTCTGGCAGCTCATTCCATACATGTAATACCCTCTGTGTGAAAAAGTTGCCCCTTAGGTCTCTTTTATATCTTTCCCCTCTCACCCTAAACCTATGCCCTCTAGTTTTGGACTCCCCGACCCCATTTATCCTATCCATGCCCCTCATAATTTTGTAAACCTCCGATGCTCCAGGGAAAACAGCCCCAGCCTGTTCAGCCTCTCCCTATAGCTCAAATCCTCCAAGCCTGGCAACATCTTCGTAAATCTTTTCTGAAGCCTTTCAAATTTCACAACATCTGTCCGATAGGAAGGAGATCGGAATTACACACAATATTCCAACAGTGGCCTAACCAATGTCCTGTACAGCCGCGACATGACCTCCCAACTCCTGTACTCAATACTCTGACCAATAAAGGAAAGCATACCAAACGCCTTCTTCACTATCCTATCTACCTTTGACTCCACTTTCAAGGAGCTATGAACCTGCATTCCAAGGTTCCTTAGTTCAGCAACACTCCCTCAGACCTTACCATTAAGTGTGTAAGTCCTGCTAAGATTTACTTTCCCAAAATGCAGCACCTCGCATTTATCTGAATTAAACTCTATCCGCCACTTCTCAGCCCATTGACCCATCTGGTAACCCTCTTCACTGTCCACTACACCTCCAATTTTAGTGTCATCTGCAAACTTACTAACTGTACCTCTTATGCTCACATCCAAATCATTTATGTAAATGACAAAAAGTAGAGGACCCAGCATCGATCCTTGTGGCACTCCACTGGTCGCAGGCCTCCAGTCTGAAAAACAACCCTCCACCACCACCCTCTGTCTTCTACCTTTGAGCCAGTTCTGTATCCAAATGGCTAGTTCTCCCGATATTCCGTGAGATCTAACCTTGCTAATCAGTCTCCCATGGGGAACTTTGTTGAATGCCTTACTGAAATCCACATAGATCACATCTACTGCTCTGCCTTCATCAATCCTCTATGTTACTTCTTCAAAAAACGCAATCAAGTTTGTGAGACATGATTTCCCACGCACAAATCCATGTTGACTATCCCTAATCAGTCCTTGCCTTTCCAAATACATAAACATCCTGTCCCTCAGGATTCCCTCCAACAACTTGCCCACCACTGAGGTCAGGCTCACCGGTCTATAGTTCCCTGGCTTGTCTTTACCGCCCTTCTTAAACAGTGGCACCACTTTTGCCAACCTCCAGTCTTCTGGCACCTCACCTGTGACTATCGATGATACAAATATCTCAGCAAGACGCCCAGCAATCACTTCTCTGACTTCCCACAGAGTTCTTGGGTACACCTGATCAGGTCCTGGGGATTTATCCACCTTTACCAGTTTCAAGACATCCAGCACTTCCTCCTCTGTAATCTGGACATTTTGCAAGATGTCACCATCTATTTCCCTACAGTCTATATCTTCCATATCCTTTTCCACAGTAAATACTGATGCAAAATATTCATTTAGTATCTCCCTCATTTTCTGTGGCTCCACACAAAGGCCGCCTTGCTGATCTTTGAGGGGCCCTATTCTCTTCCTAGTTACCCTTTTGTCCTAATATATTTGTAAAAACCCTGGAATTTGGGTTTTATTTTATTCATTCATGGGATGTGCGCATTCCTCGCTGGGCCAGCATTTATTACCTATCTCTTGAGAAGGTGGTGGTGAGCTGGTTTTTTGATCTGCTGGAGTCAGTTTTGTGCGGGTAGACCCACAATGCTGTTTGAGAGGGAGTTGCAAGATTTTGTTCCAGCGACACTGAAGAAACAGTGATATATTTCAAAGGCAGGATGGGTTGGAGGGGAACTTGCTGGTTGTTGCATTCCCATGTATCTGCTGCCCTCATTCTTCTAGATGGTAGGTGTTGTCTAAAAAGTTTCAGTGAATTTCTATAGTGCATCTTGCAGATGGTACACTTGCTGCTACTGAGTGCTGATGGTGAAAGGAGTGAATGTTTTTGGATGTGGTGACAATCAAGTGGGCTATTTCATTTTGGGCATTGTGCATAAATAGCAAAAACCTCAAGTTCAATAAGGGAAACAAATAGAATGTTAGTCTTTATTTCAAATGGAATGAAGTATAAAAATAGGGAAGTCATAGAGTCATAGGGATGTACAGCATGGAAACAGACTCTTCGGTCCAACTCGCCCATGCCAAACAGATATCCTAACCTAATCTTGTCCCATTTGCTAGCACTTGGCTAATATCCTTCTAAACCCTTCCTCAGTCTTGCTAAAGTTACACAAGGCACTAGTTAGACCACACCTAGAATACTGTGAACAGTTTGGTGCCTCTGGCTTGAGGGAAAATAATACGGGACTGAAGGCAGTTCAGAGAAGGTCAATCCTAGACGTAAAGGTACTGTCTTACAAGGAGAAGTTGCACAGAGGACACTTATTCGAGTTTAGAAGAATGACCTTACTGGAATATAACATTATTGCAACATATACGATTGATAGAGGGCTTGTCACGATAGATATGGAGAGATTGTTTCCCTTTGTAGGAATCTAAAAACAAAGGTTATAATCTCAGATAAACATTTAAGATATGAGGAGGTATTTCTTCTCTCAGAGAGTAGTAAATCTATGGAATTCTTTCTTGCAGAGGGCTGTCAAGTTTATGAAGGCTGAGGTACACAGAGTTTTAATTGGGAGAGGAATCAAAGGTTACATGGAAAAGGCAAGAAAGTAGATTTGAGGATCATCAGTTCAGCCATGATGTTGTTAAATGCTGGTTTGGACTTGATGGGCTGAATGGGTCTACTTCTATTCCAATGTTTATAGTCTTAAAATTTGCACCTTAGAATTTTGCAGTCATTCTCTATTTATGTAATATTCTGCTTTTTTATTCTCCTTCATACAATGGACAACTTCATGTTTTGCCATGCTGTACGTTTGCATCTGCCAGATTTTTTTTATTCCCCCTCTCTCTCAAACTATCTATATCCATCCGCAACTTACTCATGTCACCTTTTCTAATTATCACTGAGATTGGACAGGAATGCCTTTAGAGATGAAAAAGTTAAAACCACCATTTGTTCTTTGATGAAGGACTCAATTTGAAGAACAATTTTAACAGGTGTTTAAAAATTTTAGTCTAATCAACACAATCCGAGTCAATGTATTTGGTTAATAAGATTTTTAAAAATGATTACCAGCACAGTTTTCCTCATCCGATTTATCTTGACAATCTATTTCACCATTACATCGTAAACGTCCATCAATGCACTGGCCCTTTTCACACTGAAAATGATTGGCAGAACACATTGGACAGTTTTCTTCATCACTATCATCATCACATTCTGGAAAGCCATCACAACGCCATGCCATTGGAATACAATCAATCTCTCCAGTAGCACATGTAAATTGTTCTGGTGAACAGGTTGGTGGTTCTGAAAGAAGATGGACATTATTCAGAATAAACCTTTGATTGTTAATGTTTATATTTTGTTTTATCTGCTTTTTCTGTCCCCCTCCGCCACACCAAATTCCAATTGATGTGGATTTTTAACCGGAATATCAAAAGGATATGGGGCTCAGATCTTAACCTGTAAATGTTTTTCTTTCTCACGTTTACTTCCTTCCTTCTCTGTTCACCTTGCCTGAAAATGCAACACAAGCTTGAACATTTTTGTTCTTGTTGCGGTGTGTGTATTGCTGGCAAAGCAATATTACAAAATAGCAATCCAGCGATAAAAAAGATATGATAATCTTTGGCCAAGATAGGACAGTGTGTATTTTGGATGGGAACTTGGAGTTGTTACAGTTCCCATGTGCCTGCAGTCCACGGTCATATAAATGATATAGGATGTGTATGCGTCTGGGAGATGCTGTGGAAGAAGCCTTGGAATCATGTAATACAATACCATTGGCCATTCTTTATGCACAAACTCAAGAACTTGAGTTTCAACAAGCCAATGGGTTAACTGCCTCTGATACAAAAATTGCACAGATGTTCTGTGTGGGAATGGGTTGAGTTCAACTTCTCTAACAATACAAATAACTTTTAAAGCACCCTCATCTGTTGATAACATGACTGAATTTCAGACATCAGCAGTCAGCCAAGGTTGTACTGGCAGGATATTCGGAATTTGGTACATGATGGGTGGAAGTTGTTCTCTTACAGAAAGCACTAGGCAGGAATAATTTCTGAGTCAGGACAGATGTGATACCAGGAAAGGAATTTTAACATTATTTTTAAATCAAGACTTTCCATTCACAAACAGAACCGCATAGCTGGAGGGCTCCAAACACATACAAGAGGTTATAGATTAAGGAATTTACAATTCAGGATGCCATTCAGTCTATCGTGTCTATTTCAGTGAACAAAGATCTGACTACACTTGTCCCATTTTCCAGCTCTTGGTGCACAGTCCTGGAAGCTATTGCATTGCAAGTGACTATCTAAATACTGCTTAAATGTGACAAGAGTTTCTGACTCAACCATGCTTTCAGGCAGTGAATTCCAGACTTCCCTCACTGGCTGGATGAAAAAAAGATTGCATTAAATCTGTATTCACTTGATTATTCACCCCACTAACGGACAAAGTGCCTTCCAAACCACCCTATTTATTCCCTTTGTAATCTTATACACCTTCATGAGGTCCCGTCTTTACTGTTGCTGCTTCAAGGAAAACAACCCCAGCCTCCAATCGTTCCTCATATTCACACCCTCCAGCCCAAGCAGTATCTGATAAATCTCCTCTATGCCCTCTCTAGTACAATCACATCCTTCCTGTAATGCATTGAACAGAAGTACACACAGTATTTCAAATGCGCCTTACCAGTATTTTATACAGTTCCAGTACAAATTCCCTAAAGTTCTGTTGTAAGCCTCAGCTAATAAAAGCAAATATCCGCTGGCCCTTCTCAGTCATTTTATCTTTCTGCCCTGCTAACTTCACAAGTTTGTGGATATTCGCCCCGAGGTTCCTCTGATCATTAATTCTTTCAAGAATCCTGCCATTCACAGTGTAACTGCTGGCATCTTTCGCCCTCTCCAAATGCATTACCTCTCACTTTCTCAGGATGAACTCCATTTGTGACTGCTCTGTCCAGCTAAGCAGACCACTGGTGTTCTTGTGCAGTTTATGGTAATTCTCCTCATTATTTACCACTATTTTCGATAGAAGCAGTCGGAGGCCATCTGGCCCAGTGAGTCAGCTCCTTCATTCAATTAGACCATAATTGAAGAACATTGGAGGTTTTGATATTGTGTATGGAGACAGACTAAGCCTTTTCTGCTGACTAACCACATTGTTTGGGATGCATTGTAAATTTCAGTCTGCTTCTTCTGATAATAGAGGCTACCAGTCTTCAAATGACCAGCCTTCTATACCATGGAACAGATAACAGTCAATCCTCATGCTGGTTTTCTTTTCAATATGTGTCATAAAATAGCCAATTGGAAGGGAATTGTCTGCTGTTTAAATTTTGTTTTCCTCCTATGAAGGGATTAAATTTTACAACCTTGAGGCTGATATTGAAGTGGATAATGTAATTCAAGTTTAATCAGAAGTCATATTCTTTATTTATCACTGCAAAAATGATAGAATTTAAAAGTCTCACAGCAACGTTTGAAGTCAAAGATACCTTTGCATCTAACACTGCCTTTACTTAGTTCGGTACAATTTAGTTTTTCAAACGATCAGATCTCGGTAATATTTTGTGAGCTCAATTAAAGAGCAGTTCCTAAAATAGCCTGATAGGTCATTAACTTCCAAATGTTCTACAAAAGGATGAAAAACCAAAGAAAAGGATCTAAAATGATAAAAAAAAACTGAATGAACTGAAGATGCTGTAAATCAGAGAACATCAGAGAAAAATGGAAATTGTTGGAAAAGCTCAGCAGGTCTGGCAGCATCTGTGGAGAGTTAACATTTTGGGTCAGAACTGAGGAAGGCTCACTCAACCTAAAACATTAACTACTCAACCTAAAACATTAACTCTGATTTCTCTCCACAAAAGGTGCCTGGATTGCTGAGCTTTTCCAGCAATTTCTATTTTCATATCAGATTTAAAATTATAAACTGTAATTTGGGTATAGTACCTCCACATGTCAGTAGATTCTGTAATAACACCAAGTGTACGGGACATGAGCATCGTGGTGTCCCATCACCTTTTGCAATGCAGATGTGTGAGCAGCCACCATTATCACGGGAACAAGGGTGTGCACCTATGAAGAAATCTCAGAATTTTAGAACCAGGAATAAGTGTTTATACCCTCATCTTACTGCAGTACATCATCGAATCATATTTACAAAGCAAAGCAATCATTCTAAATTCTAACTGAAAAGGCTACACAACAAGCTGCTGGGTGAAGGTAACTTCCGCATTGATTACTTTTACTTAAAATGTACATTGTTTCAAAATCTAATTCTGAGTAGTTAATCTCTAAATATATTTTATTATTTGTTTAATAACTACTTCATCATCCAATTGTTTTGCTATTTTCATGTCTAAATTGCAAAATTTGAAGACTTGGATTTGGTTTATTGTTGTCATATGTGCCTAAGTACAGTGAAAAGTTGTGATTTGTGAGCAGTACAGGCAGATCATAACATACAAGGATAACAGGGTGTTTAGACAGAGTGAGGCATACGAGGTTATTGCTGCACAGGAAGTGCACAGAAACAAGATCAACATTCGATTTGAAATTAGAGGGGTCCATTCAACAGTCCAATAACAGCAGGAAAGCAATTGTTCTTGAATCTGTTGGGTTGTGTTTAGCTTCTGTACTTTCTTCCTAACAGAAGAGGTTGGAAGAGAGTATTACTGGGGTGGGAGGGTTCTTTTTGATGATAATGGCAGCCTTTTTGCAGTAACGAGGAATGCAGAAGGAGTCCATGGTTGGGAGGTTGCCTTTCATGATTATCTGAGCTGTGTACATAGCAGTTGCTATACCCAAGCCATTATACATCGAGATAGAATGCTTTCTATGGTGCATCTGTAAACGTTGATGAGGATCCTTATGGACATGCCAATTTCCCAAGCCTCTGAGGAAGAACAGGTGTTGTTCTGCCTTCATAACTGTCGCATCTACGTGGGAGCTAAAGGACAGAGTGTTGGTTACGGTCACTTCTAGGAACTTGACGATCTGGACCTTTTCCACCTCAGCTCCAGAATTTACCTTTTTGCACTGTGACTGTATATGTAAACCGTAGAAAAACCATGTAGAAATGGGATTATACCAGTTGAACAGGTGTTTACAAAACAATGTGTCCCACTACATTTTGACTGCTTTCATTGCTGGTAAGTTTGACCCTTTTTTGCACCTTTAGAGATAAAAGCAAAGCCTGAAGGAAGCAGCTTAAAATATTAACATCTGATTACATTTGTTTGCAACTTTTGGAATACAGTCATTTACAGTATATTACCGTCACCATATTTTATGATATAAAATATTAAGTATAAAATAAATTTATAAAATATAAAATAAAAGTATTAAACAAAGTAAACTTACTGAACTCTGCCACATCTAGCTCTTCAACTGCATGGATACTAGTCAGGTGAACAATTCTACCCTGAATTCTTGTTCGATGGTCTCCAGTTGTCTTTTCTATGCACTCAATCATCTGTTGCTGACGGTCAATCCAATAAATGTAGTTACCAAGTATAGCAAGCCCCATTGGCTGCAGGATGCTGGAATCCTGCAATGTCAGTCTATTGGCACCTAAGTAAATTAACCAAACTTTTCCTTTTAAAATATCATATGTACATAAAACTTTGCATGTAAAATGCATGAATTACATTTAAAAAGGTAATGCAGGAAAGGAACAGTACCCAAAAGAGAGGAGCGAGAGAGATTCCGAAGCAGCATGATGGGAAAGGAAAAATCAGATGAAAAGTCTCATCCCTCCGAACAACTGATTAGGCTGAAAAGTGTCAGAGATTTTCTGCTTGTTATACAACTTTAAAATATAGGAACATCTCAAGTTGGAAAGGGATTAAGTACAAATATTTGCAACAAAGCAAATTTACTGAAAAGGTGCAGGTTCTATTCTGGTTAGAACTGGATTAGATAATTTCAACCAGAGTGGAAATGGTGATTTATAGTTTGTGTCAATAGTTATACAACTGGTGACGTGAGAAAAGAAAGGATCACCCTAAGTGCTGGTGACCTTGCTGGGTAGCTTGCACATGTGGCTGTTACATACAAAGACAGTAATTATTCTTTTGGGATATCCCATAATTGAACAGCCAAATGGCCGATACTCATATTCAAAGTTAACACAAGAGCCATTTGGCTGATTGGAAACAATAGGACTGACAATGTACATGGCATTGCATTTCATTGATAATACTTCCAGGATTTAAAAAAGAAGAAAAGGGCAAGTAAAGAGAAGAAATCAGTCAAAATAGTCCTTGTGTTTGAAAGATTTGCTTTGGTCTTTTGCTCAGTGTCCAATGAGTCACTTTAATTTTCAAAATATTGTACAAAGTAACTTTTTTTTGGTTTTATTTCTTTATTTTGATTTTCCCTTCCGAAGTGTGAAGATATTTCTCTCTTAATTCTATTTTAAAAGAATCTGACCACATAAATCCTGACTGACAGCTTCGAACATCATTTTCAAATTGTCAGAAGTGTAGTCCTTCAGGTGTGGAATTATACTGAAAAAGTACTGGAAACCACATGTTGATACTAAATCAACAAACTGAATGCAGTTCCAGGAATTCTTCATCACAAATTGTCATACAATTAAAGGAATTTTTAGAGAATGTTTAAGGAGCTTTCATTCCACTGGAACCCTCTCCCTTTTTGACCAGCAACATCAATATAAATAAGGAAATATTTCCAAGGTGCCAACCATGAGCCAAAAATTTGTGGGTTCAAGTCCCACTGCAGGCATTTGACCACAAATATCCAGACTGATACTTCAGTGAAGTCTTTTGGATTAGACGTAAAGCTGAGGTTTTTAGATTCCTCCCAGATGTTTGTAAAACATTTCATGACATTATTTTGAAAAGGAAAATTTACACCCAATGTCCTGGCCAATATTTTTCCCTGAATAAACATCAACAAACCAGAATATCTAGTAGATATTATCATATTGCTGCTTATGTGAGTTTGTGTAAAAATTAACCATCATATTGTTTTGCATTACAATATGATCTAAACTTTAAAAAATGACTCTAAAGTGCTGTATGACATCCTAAGGCTGATAATGGTGCTAATTGAATGCACATAGACACAGTGCAGAGTAATTAAAGGTCTTAAGACATGTTTCTGCTGCAATGAAAAACAAGTTTTAAGTTTTAAATAAGTCTTTATATCTGATCAATTAGTACCTAAATTCAACTAACAAAAGAAAGTAAAATGTTTGTTTAATAATAATGTTTTCAGCAAAACTATGGTTTAGGAGTCCTTATTACTAATTTAAACAAATTTAATGCGAGGTCAGCTGAGTGGCCTGGTCTCTGTATATCTCTACAGATTTTTATGGTAAGCACATTACAAGCTGCTATTGTTTTTTTTCCACAATCACCACCACCTGTTTTAAAGAACTTTGCACATTTTCCGTTCTGGGGTATCTAATATCAGCAGCGTCAAACAATTAAATATCAGGTACAGAACTGCTGGATGCAACATTAGACATAAAAGAAACCATTTTCAATACCAGGTATCTGCTTCAACTTGAATTTCAGGTAACTACCTCCTACTAACATACCTTCAACCATTGTGTTTCCTCTCAGAGGAAAACTTTTGGCCAAACTAGTGCCATATAGTGTCAAATTAAGCACAGTTTAGTACTACAGGCACATACCAACAAGGAACAGAGCTGAGGTTACCAAAGTCATTATGCTTATGATCCCTGCAACTAACAGGCTTTAATCTGATTACATTTCTTTGCATAATTGGTGAAGTATTACGTTACTTACTTATTAATTGTCAAGCCTATTAGTAGGAGAAAGTGAGGACTGCAGATGCTGGAGACCAGAGTTGAAAAGTGTGGTGCTGGAAAAGTGCAGCAGGCTAGGCAGCATCCGAGGAGCAGGAGAATCGACGTTTCTGGCATAAGCCCTTCTTCAGGAGTGAGGCTGGTGTGCCAAGCGGGGTGAGATAAAAGGTAGGGGGGGGAGAAATTTGGGGGAGGGGCGCTGGGAATATGATAGGTGAAAGGAGGTGAGGGTGAGGGTGATAGGCCAGAGAGGGGGTGGGGGGTGGAGAGGTCGGGAAGAAGATTGCAGGTCAAGAGGGCGGTGCTGAATCCAGGGGTTGGGACTGAGATAAGGTGGGGAGGGAGGGGAAATGAGGAAGCTGGAGAAATCTACATTCATCCCGTGTGGTTAGAGGGTTCCTAGGCGGAAGATGAGGCGCTCTTCCTCCAGGCGTCGTGTGGCCAGGGCCTGGGGCGATGGAGGAGGCCAAGGACCTGCATGTCCTTGGCGGAGTGGGAGGGGAGAGTTAAAGTGTTCAGCCACGGGGCGGTTGGGTTGGTTGGTGCGGGTGTCCCAGAGGTGTTCCCTGAAACATTCCGCAAGTAGGCGGCCTGTCTCCCCAATGTAGAGGAGACCACATCGGGTGCAGCGGATACAGTAAATGATGTGTGTGGAGGTGCAGGTGAATTTGTGACAGATATGGAAGGATCCATTGGGGCCTTGCAGGGAGGTGAGGGGGGAGGTGTGGCTGCAAGTTTTGCACTTCTTGCAGTTGCAGGGGAAGGTGCCGGGAGTGGAGGTTGGGTTGGTGGGGGGTGTGGACCTGACGAGGGAGTCACGGAGGGAGTGGTTTCTCCGGAATGCTGATAGGGGTGGGGAGGGAAATATATCCCTGGTGGTGGGGTCTGTTTGGAGGTGGCGGAAATGACGGAGGATGATACAATGTACCCGGAGGTTGGTGGGGTGGAAGGTGAGGACCAGTGGGGTTCTGTCCTGGAACCCCTATTAGCCTATTAGTACCACACTAAATCCAGTGTTCCCTGGTAAGTTAGCTATTTTTTGCTATAATTTAGGTAATAGCTTGAAAGTTACCATGAGTGATGTTATTGCACACATGGCCCAAATTGTCTTATCAAATTCCTCTCTCTGTATTATAATACAGGCATTAATCCTTTTAAAAATGGCTGAAGTTATCTATAAAATTGCAGAAAAAGCAACTTGATCTCTGCATGTTAAGCATTACTCTCAGATTACTTTTGGGACAGTAAAATCTCATATTTGGATATGACCTTGTTGTATGAGCCATTATTAATTTGGCCGTATATTTGATTCAAGATCCTCTTTGTTTTGCTCTATCCATGGAAATTCAATGCTTCAAAATTTAGACCTCGTCATGGACAGGCAAAATCACAGCAAAATGATACTAGATTTTTTCAGCTTGAAATAAACTTGCTGGTCTTGCCAAATTATGCTGAAAAGATCCAAGACAGATAGAAACATTACTAAAGATGGATTTCAAGGTTTCAATGGATACAGCTGTGGAAACCCAAAGCTGGAAACCAGCTTCTACTGCATATTTACAGGACAATCGTGAAACAGCAAACTTATAGAAAAAACTGTGAATACATTTGTAAAGCATTGTGGAGATCTCAGACTTACCAGATAAATCACTGCTTTCAATGCGTTTTAGATCTGCATCGACCCAGAAAAGTTTCCCTAGTTTATTATCAATTGCCAAATCAACAGGTCTGATCAATCCAGTTGAAAATATTACTTCTCTTTCAGTGCCATCCAGTGCTGCACGTTCTATCTTTGGGGACCTCTCCAACATATTTGTAAAGTACATATACCTAAATAGCATTTTAAATAAATAACAAAAGGAGCATTAAAATAAGGATACTGTTGCTAGGAGTCTTTGTACTACACATTAAACAAGTATCCTTTTATAAAGGTTAAATAATATTTTAATGAAGTGGAATAAATCAAAGCTGTAGAACAGCTTCACTAGTATGATTCGAGGTTAGCGAGGAGAGCATCAGGATAGCAAGTTTGGAAGTGATGAAGAAAATTAATGAATATTTCAGCGGAAATTAACTGAAGGAGGGATAGATGCTCATGATATTATGAAGGTTGAAATAAATGGTCTTTGTGAATGAGAGGTGATAGGATTGGAAATACAGTTCATGGCTGCAAAAGATGCCTGATTTGTGAAGAATATGAGATGGAGCCAGTTTGGTTTGTACTTCTCAGCGTTTACATAGAGAAACATCTGGCTTATTCAAAACTGAATGTTGGACAGGCAGTCTGATAGCACAGAATCAAAGACAAAATCTAGAGAGTTGGTAGACAGGTGGATGAATTTGAAAAACTTAATTCAGATTAATAACTGCTCACTCAGTTTCACTTCATATTAACACAAAATAAAAGTGTGTTACCCTCTTTCTGCATTCACAACAATAGCTCTTGGTCGGTCATGTTCTCCACGAAGAACTATTCCGATGGGCTTTCCATTAAGTCTATTAACATTTATGGTGTTGGAAGTTTCACAAGTCCAATAGACAGTTCGACTGTAGATATCAAGGCTCAAGTCATGAGGCTGTATATCTGAGTTTTGGCTTTGATTTGGCCCAGAAACAACCACAAATGCCTAGATAAAGGAGCAACAAATTAAGGTGGGGGAAACTCTCAATTATTGGTTAACTTTACTGTACAGCCATAAGATCCTCACAGCAACAATATACATGAATGACTTACATTAGTTTTGAAGTATTTTTCATTCAATTGAAACACAAGCAATGTTCTGCACACACATTTTTGTTGTCCTTTCTTTAAACAGATTGACCTAACTTTTCTGAACAGGATTAGGAACCCTATGTCTGGTCCTGAACTTGTGTTTTATAAAACACAAGTTCAAGACATTCTTCCCATGAGTTTTCTTACCAGGAAATTTCTAACCTTAAGAAGCCTGAATGAATCCAGGAACACAAGAAAATAAAAGAGAAGAAAATCAACACTGAAACCAAACCTTGTCTTCCAGCAGCAAGTGTCATTTTCTGTGATTTAAAAGTCTGTATCCACTTTGAAAACCAAATAGATAGAAGATAAATGCGTAGGGATATAGGGTACCAAATGGATCTAGTGTAAGGGCGATAGCTGGAATAAGAGTGGATAGCAGGTGGATAAGGGGACAGGGAGTTATGGTGCCAGCATGTCAAATAATTGGAAGTGTACTTAGGGTAAATTTGGAATTCGGTGGTGTCTTGTCCTGTGAGGTGGGGTAGGAGTTGAAGAATATCGTGTTGTGTGTTGGGGTTAATGTGGAGGTGTCGGGACTGGTGTGCGCTGGGTTGTCAAGGTCCCAAGAATGGTAGTTTTTGGGACGGGGAGGATCAATGATGAGGAGGAGTTGGGCATAAGTGGGTGGCCAATTTAACATTTGCTCAGGTGTCAGAGCAAGTTTCAATTCCCTCTAGCCTAAGCTGCTGCAGGGATTGTCTTTCTGACGGAAAATCTGGATCATTACAGCTTAACAATGGAGGATACACAGAGTTAGGCAATAATATTTTGGGCAGAATATCTTCCTCGTTTGTATCAATATTTAAAACACTAAATCCAACCATGAATGCAACAGATTTAAAGATCACTGACTAATGCTTCAATCACTTAATAATATTTGATTTAATTGGCCTAAAATTGCTGTGTTCTTTGTATTTGGCCATGAGATTGAGGTGTTGCTGGTTACGTCAGCATTATTGCCCAGCTCCAGGGCAACTAGAGAGGGGTGATAAATGGTCTAGTCAACAATGCCCACATCACATGAACGAATAATAAAAAGACTTCAGTGTCAGGCCAATTTAAATAAATGTTATTAAGTAAAGAATATGGAAACAAGTACATGTGTACCTCCCCCATCCCACCAATCCAACTTGTCCACTTGCTTGCTGCACTGTCTCAGAATCAAAATGTGTCAACACGAAGGAATCTCCTGATTCCAAAATGACTTTTATCAAATAGCATAACTAGGAAGAATTACCTTATTGAGTGTGTCGGCAGCTGTTCACATTATATCATGTTACGCTACTGTAAAGTGGTCGACAGAGACATTGTGTGACTAAAGCCAATTTAAACATGAACTCTGACTACCATCTCTAGGATAAACACCTCAATGACCCGTGAAAAGCAGCAATACATATCCAGAGCTCAGATAGGCTCACAAAATATCAAAGGCAAAGATGATCAAGGTAGATACATAGAATATAGATACATATAAATAAAGAAAGGGAGTGGAAGAGAGTGTACAGAAGAGAAGACAGACTTGCATTTTTATAATGTTTTCATGGTCAAAGTGCATTTTGACATAGTTACTATTGTCATGTAGGAAATAGCAGCCACGTTGCACACAACTAGCTCCCATAAACAACAATATGATTCTGAGTAGATCATTTGTTTTTGATGGGTTATTTAAGGAATAAATATTGACTCAAGTATGAGGGACAGTTGCCCTGATCTTCTTTGAAATAGTGGATCTTTTACATCCACTTAAGTATGCTGGAGTCTAATCTTGACTGTTTTGCTCAAATCCTGGAGTGACAACCCAGAAGATAGAGGACTGTATTTACAGCTTAATAATCAAAGATAATAAACCTTATAGGTTAAGTGCAATTTGCATCAAGATCTTTACAGTGCTTTTCATTGCGAGAACAAACCAAGATTTTGTGTTGTACTCTACACCTCATTAATACTTACAGCATTCCTTTATGAGAATGCATCCTCATCATACCAGTCGATGTTGTCAGAACAACTTGGATACCTGAACAACTGGCATCCTTTGCACCCATGCCAACTATGAAAGGCTGCTGTTCAACCCAGACAAATGTTGCCAATCCATTTTTCCCCTCACCAGCAACCCAAAGGCACAACAGCCAGAAAGCCATGCTGCTGATGGCACAGCAGACATGGCCAACACTCCCTTGAACATTTGTCTCCACTCTCTCACCCTAGTTGCTCCAGGCCACACATTTTACCTGATCACACTCCATCCACACAACCTCTGTAGATCATCGCTACTCTGTTCCCAATGTCTACTGGAGATCTAACAGCTTGTCACTGTTCAATAGAGGATCATCACATTCAGGCAAGTAATCAGATGATTCCAAAGATGGGAATTTTATTCACAGACAGTAAAAGTGAGCACAGAAAAATGAACATAAGCTGCAGTTTGTCTCTCACATTGCACATCAAATGCTGGCATCACGATCAAAGGCTACTGAACAGTCTATGATGGTCTGCTGCACCCAGCTCCTATCTACTGGAACTGGGTGTCCATCAGGTCCTGGATCAGTGGTGCTGGAAGAGCACAGCAATTCAGGCAGCATCCGAGGACAGGCAAAATCGACATTTCGGGCAAAAGCCCTTCATCAGGAATAAAAGGCAGAGAGCCTGAAGCGTGGAGAGATATCCTAGGATTCTCTGGGAAGCAAGGGAGGAGATTGCAGAGCCATTGGCCTTGATTTTTATGTCCTCTTTGTCTACAGGAGTAGTCCCAGAAGACTGGAGGATAGCAAATGTGGTTCCCTTGTTCAAAAAGGGGAGTAGGGATAGCCCTAGTAACTATAGGCCGGTGAGTCTCACTTCTGTTGTGGGCAAAGTCTTAGAGAGAATTGTAAGGGATAGGATTTATGCACATCTAGATAGGAATAATGTGATCAAGGATAGTCAGCATGGTTTTGTGAAGGGCAAGTCGTGCCTCACAAACCTTATTGAATTCTTTGAAAAGGTGACGAAGGAGGTTGATGAGGGGAAAGCGGTAGATGTGGTATATATGGATTTTAGTAAGGCGTTTGATAAGGTTCCCCATGGTAGGCTACTGCAGAAAATACGGAGATATGGCATTGAGGGTGAGTTGGAGGTTTGGATTAGGAATTGGCTGGATGGAAGAAGACAGAGGGTAGTAGTTGATGGCAAAGTTTCTTCATGGAGTGCCGTCACTAGCGGTGTTCCGCAAGGATCTGTTTTGGGACCATTGCTGTTTGTCATTTTTATAAATGACCTGGAAGAGGGGTTAGAAGATTGGGTGAGCAAGTTTGCGGATGATACGAAAGTCGGAGGAGTTGTTGACAGTGAGGAAGGATGTAGCAGGTTACAGCAGGATATAGAGAAGCTGCAGAGCTGGGCAGAAAGGTGGCAGATGGAATTCAATGTAGCTAAGTGCGAGGTGATTCACTTTGCGAAGAATAACAAAAAGATGGGGTACTGGGCTAATGGTCGGATACTTGGTAGTGTGGATGAGCAGAGGGATCTTGGTGTCCATGTACACAGATCTCTGAAAGTTGCCACCCAGGTAAATAGTGCGGTGAGGAAGGCATATGGTGTACTGGCTTTTATTGGTAGAGGAATTGAGTTCCGGAGTCCTGAGGTCATGATGCAGTTGTATAAGACTCTGGTACGGCCGCATCTGGAATATTGTGTGCAGTTTTGGTCGCCATACTATAGGAAGGATGTGGAGGCATTGGAACGGGTGCAGAGGAGGTTTACCAGGATGTTGCCTGGTATGGAAGGAAAATCGTATGAGGAAAGACTGAGGCACTTGGGGCTGTTTTCACTAGAGAAAAGAAGGTTTAGGGGTGACTTGATTGAGGTGTACAAGATGATTAGGGGGTTAGATAGGGTCGACAGTATGAACCTTTTCCCGCGTATTGAGTCGGGTATTACAAGGGGGCATAGCTTTAAATTAAGGGGGGGTAGATATAGGACTGATGTTAGGGGTAGGTTCTTCACTCAGCGAGTCGTTAGTTCATGGAATGCCCTGCCAGTAACAGTGGTGGACTCTCCCTCTTTATGGGCATTTAAGAGGGCATTGGATAGGTATATGGAGGATAGTGGGTTAGTGTAGTTTAGGTGGGCTTGGATCGGCGCAACATCGAGGGCCCAAGGGCCTGTACTGCGCTGTAATGTTCTATGTTCTATGTTCTATAAGCTAGAGGAGGGTGGGGGTGGGGATAGAGTAGCATAGAGTACAGTAGGTCAGTGGGGAAGGAGATGAAGGTGATAGGTCAGGGAGGAGAGGGTGGAGTGGATAGGTGGAAAAGGAGCTGGGCAGGTCGGACAAGTCAGGGGATCGTGTTGCTGGAGGTTAGAAACTAGGATGAGGTGGGGGAAGGGGAAATGAGGAAACTGTTGAAATCCACATTGATGCCCTGGGGTTGAAGTGTTCCGAGGCGGAAGATGAGGCGTTCTTCTTCCATGCGTCTGGTGGTGAGGGAGCGGCGGTGAAGGAGGCCCAGGACCTCCATATCCTCGGCAGAGTGGGAGGGGGAGTTGAAATGTTGAGCCACAGGGCGATTTGGTTGATTGGTGCGGGTGTCTCGGAGATGTTCCCTAATGCGCTCTGCTAGGAGGCGCCCAGTCTCCCCAATGTAGAGGAGACCGCATCGGGAGCAACGGATACAATAGATAATATTAGTGGATGTGCAGGTAAAACTTTGATGGATGTGGAAGGCTCCTTTAGGGCCTTGGATGGAGGTGAGGGAGGAGGTGTGGGTGTGGAAGGCTCCTTTCGGGCCTTGGATGGAGGTGAGGGAGGAGGTGTGGGTACCGTTGCTCCCGATGCGGTCTCCTCTACATTGGGGAGACTGGGCGCCACCCAGCAGAGTGCTTTAGGGAACATCTCCGAGACACCCGCACCAATCAACCAAATCGCCCTGTGGCTCAACATTTCAACTCCCCCTCCCACTCTGCCGAGGATATGGAGGTCCTGGGCCTCCTTCACCGCCGCTCCCTCACCACCAGACGCATGGAAGAAGAACGCCTCATCTTCCGCCTCGGAACACTTCAACCCCAGGGCATCAATGTGGATTTCAACAGTTTCCTCATTTCCCCTTCCCCCACCTCATCCTAGTTTCTAACCTTCAGCAACACGATCCCCTGACTTGTCCGACCTGCCCAGCTACTTTTCCACCTATCCACTCCACCCTCTCCTCCCTGACCTATCACCTTCATCTCCTTCCCCACTGACCTATTGTACTCTATGCTACTCTATCCCCACCCCCACCCTCCTCTAGCTTATCTCTCCACGCTTCAGGCTCTCTGCCTTTATTCCTGATGAAGGGCTTTTGCCCGAAACGTCGATTTTGCCTTTCCTCGGATGCTGCCTGAATTGCTGTGCTCTTCCAGCACCACTGATCCAGAATCTGGTTTCCAGCATCTGCAGTCATTGTTTTTAACCTCGTCCATCAGGTCCTGTCAGGCTTGTGGTTCCTGACACAGCTAAGCTCTGCCATGGACAAGGAATACATCCTCCTCCTCCTCCTCCTCAGAAGAGTGCTCCTGTCCTCCCAGTTTCTCAGCAACCAGACCATCACTTCATTATGTGTTCCAATTGTGCAGAACATAGTACACCAGGAAGATACGGCATAACTCTGTCCACACTATACTGGAGGGCTCTCAAGCAGTGAAACCACAACTTCAACAGCCCTATTGTCTGCTTCACTATTTCCCTGTTGAGACATGGGCAACATTGTAGCTCAGCTCTGCATCAGTCAGGCGGTTACACAATGGAATCATGAGCTCCCCGCCCCTGTAAACAGCCTTCTCAATGTCATTTATGTGCAGTTGATGCCTTCTGTATCTGGGGCACCCTGTATCTACTTTTGGAGTGTAGCACTGACCTTGTCATGAGGGAAACAAAACAAACCAACATGGCCTTGTACATATGGTATCAATCACTGTGCTGATGTATTTGTGGGTGCATGACTGAGATCCCACACAAGTCACCCATCATTCCCTGGAATGAGCCACTCACAGAAGTTCAAAGCGCTGTCACCTTCACAGCCACTAGGAGAGGATATTCTCCCATTCCTGGAGCCCTTAGGTCCCACTCCAGCATCAGTTCCAGTGTTTTGGGACACACAGAGGCTGCATTGATACTGCACCTTGCTCATCCCAGAAAATGGGGCTGAAGACCTCTGGGTCTCCTATGGACTTTGTGCACACTGAGGGGCCGGGTGGCTGAAACCTCTCTGTGTGCTGGGTGCTCCTGTGCTTACCATCAGCCCTTGCCCTCCAGCACTTACTTTCGCCTTCTCAGGAAGGCGACCAACATCCCACTAGTAGCTGGGCACAAGACCAACACTGGAAATGATTTGTTTTTGGAACATAAAGAGCAAAGCATGTTCTTAGGTCTGAGAAGAGTCAGTGATTATATACCTTGCAGAGAAGCACTGCTCATACACCCCCATACAGTGAGAGGGCCATGCTTCCATAATTCATTCAGCTTCTGCCTCAAAATTCACAGCAACTTGATGACACTGCACTGAGTGACCGATACATTTCATCAAAAGGGAGTGCCTGCTGCATTTTGACCACTTCCCATCCAAGAACCACAACAACCATTCAATTTTTCATTGCATTTGGAGCACACCATCATTAAACTTACATGACAGATAAAGAAGTGATGGTCTTCACCTTCCACAACACCTTGGGAATTTACACGAGTAAGGAAGTACCTTTGGCCAGCATTTGCCTCTTTTTAACTTACTGCTGCTACGTTCAGCATCATTGAGATGCCGAATGTTCAATTTGCAAACAGCAATGGCAAGATACAAATCATCATTGACTCAATATCTTGTAGCCTTGATAGACTTTCATATTTACCCAGCTTCTATCAAAGAAGAGATATGCTCATTAGGGCACTATAAAGGCAACATGGATGAGTTACTACAAAGATACTTTACACCTGCCACATCATCCTATAACATGAGAAAAGAAACTAGGAGAACATAGAGAAGGAAAGGAATGAAATGTCTATTGAAACAAACGAACAACCAATAATTCTGTTGCAGTACACACTCTGAAAAATTCCCTCTGTCACTTGCCTGAGAGCCATCATCTCTAGCTCTTTTAATGACGTTTTGTCGTCCATCTACCCAGTATATTAATCTGTCAACAGCATCATACTCTACTGCCTTCACATTACGTAAACCATGTACAGGCAATATTATATCTGGACTCTGGTGTTCATCCAACACCATACGACTAATTGCAGTCTTCTGGCTGAACAGCAAGAAATTAATGGGTGCTAGAAGGCAAAAACAAACATATCATTAAAAATTATTAGTTCCAAATATTTGTACAATGATTCATAGAAAACAACTGCAAATCAGATAAACTTAAAGTAAGAAAATCACACAACACCAGATTATAGACCAACAGGTTTATTTGGAAGCACTAGCTTTCGGAGCACTGCTCCTTCACCACCTGTTGGACTATAACCTGGTGTTGTGCGATTTTTAACTTTGTCCACCCCAATCCAACAACAGCTCCTCCACATCATTAAAAAAAAGGAACTGTTGAAAGAACGTCTTGTTGCAAAACAGTATTGAAACTGCTGGCATGCATTCTGCAGTGAATCCAAAGAAGTTGCTGCCAGACTCATCCTTCTACTTTACAAGCTTCTATACTAGAACCACAACAAGAGGCTTGGCAGAGCTGAGTTGTGATAGACATTAACAAAACACACATTTGTAGTGGACACCCAGTGGTTTCATATTTCTAATCCCAAGCTCCAGTGCAAAATTTCTCAAGAGTTCCGATGGTAAAATGTTACTCGTTTGCCATGAACCTCAAAATCCAAACAAGTCTTATAAGTAAATTAGAACAATGGCAGTGAAATAGGATTGTTACACTTAGCCAGAGTTAAAACATGAACTTTTAAATCAACATTTTGAAGATATCACATTCACAAATTGTTGACATTTGCGTGGTACAGAAATGATCAAAGTGAATAAGGTTCTATTTTAGACTTGTTCAGTAACAAGTTGAGCATCTTTACATTAATATCCACAACAAAGCAATACCTGTACTAAAATAAAGGCAATCATTTAAACCTTACAGATGCTGGTAACGTTCCTTTGAAATATCTTCATAAATCTGCAAGTCTTGTTTAATATTCAACAAACCTGACTAATTATGCCTCATTTTTCAGCAGCATTAATTTAGTTGAAACTATTATTACTGGTACGTGTAAACTATAGCCCCCCTTTATTACGGGTAACTGATTGCAATAGCTTAAAAGATGTTTTGTAGCTCAGGATCTACATGTAATAAACATAATGTTGAAGCAATAGAAATAAAATACTTACAACTGCAAGTTCTATTATTATCATCAAGAATGTAATGTGATGCACATCTACATCTGTATCCAGTTGGCACAGCGAGGCAAAGATGAGAGCAATGACCATTGGTTTGCACACATTCATTCCAGCCATCTTGTCGTGAAGAATGAAAAACTAAGATGTCCATCACGTAGTCTAAATGGCCCTGAATACGAGTACGATTTTGGCCATTCATCTTGTCAGCACGCTCGATACTGCGAAGATTCCAGTCAGTCCAATAAATGTAATCTCGGTATTGTGTCAGTCCAAAGGGATGCGGCAGATCATCAGCTATGATTTCACGCTGTTTTCCTTAATTGGTGAACAACAAAAGATTCTATTTTGCAAGCAATTTATCTGAATGCATAAAAAGTACAATTTGTAACATTTTATATATAAACTGCTATAGTCGCTTCCACGTGTATCACTTTAGAGCTTTAGGCAGAAGGGCAACACAGCATTGTATTTTGTCACAGTCTTCTTTAATTGGTCTTGTATCAGCTTCTATTTACTCAAAAGCTATGGCTTAGGTTGAATTGATTTTTAAAAAATTAATTCTGCTACAATGCAATGAAAACAGCTGATTGTTTTTTCACCTCTTAATTCCAACAGACAGATTTAATTTGGAGGGTGCAAGGTTAAAATTTGAGTTCTGCTATTTCCTGTGTAACATTGGTATGAGTCGACATGGGACCAATGTTTCCTTTTCATATTATCGCTTTCAGTAACACACAGAAGTAACATGTATAAATATAGAATTTCATATCCTCTGTGGAATCCGAGAGATTTTGAGATTTGCATTTTGTCACAGTTATCAAGCATGCAAGCAATATATTAGTTATCTTAAAAGAAAAATGTTGGCTGAACAAAGTAGCAAAAATGTGCTAAAAAATTAAACTTTATACTTGGATCAGAAGACAGAACTTTTTTTGAAAACTGAAGATATTTTCCAAGGAATTGTCCAAGAAACTCGAGATGAAGTACTTTAAGTCAAAGTCATAATCACAGAAAACCTGCAACAGCAGCTTGTGGCCTCAAATTTAGGAGCAGTTTTCTTTGGGAGATGGTATTTAACTTCCACATGTTATTGAATGAATACCAAATTTAAAATAACATTACTGTGAATAGTTGGCCCCATCAGACAATATGGTATGTGAAATGCTTTGAATTAGAAGTGTACAGCTGTTTTTTCAACACAAAATTTCATTTAAAAAACTCAAAGATCATGAAAAGGCTTGTCATCAGCCAAAATCCACACAAAACCTTTTTTTAAGGCCATATGTTCCATATTTAAACAATAAATAACTGTGACAGATCAAAGCTTTTATTCACATGACTTCATGACTAAGTCTGACATTTTCTCTTACCTAGCATATTTGAAGATTCAATCATTGATGTATCCAGGTCAGTCCAGTAGAGTCTTTTCTCCACATAGTCAATTGTAAGTCCATTGGCACGGCCCACTCTATCCACCAGTGCAGCACTATTCGTACCATCCATGTGCGCGCGGACAATTCTTGGTTTACCACCCCACTCAGTCCAGTACATGTATCTAATGTAGGAACACAGCGATCAAAACACTTAGCAGGGGAACAAACCATTTAACAAAAGATCCTGCACTGTCATAACAGCCTGACTTTTAATGGCTGAACTCAGAGAATATTACTACAGCGCTAAAGTAAAAAAGTCTGATAAAATTTTCTTCTTTCTTTTGTTTCGAAGTTTAAGTACTAATTTATCAACACTCTGCTTCAAATCCATTCTCAGCAGAGCTCCTTATGATGAAGCAACATGACTGCTTCCACTTCCTTTCAATCTTGCTAAATGAGGCAAAAAGAATGTACAGCATCTTACACATCCCAATATGTTCACCATTGTAACACAAGGAACCTTGGCATCCATTTATCCACACAAACATCCAAAAACAAGAGGAGATAAATAATTCCATTCTTTTAAGTTTCAACTGGTTCTTTGAAAAGTTCACAGGGAACAACGAAAGGTCAGTGCCTTGCCTTAACATCCGAAGCATGTCTTCATATTGAAGTACAAGTCTAAATGGTACACCTCAGGCTCTGTCATAGGCTTGAACCTATGAGCTTCTTTTTAACTTGAGCCAGGAGTGATATCACAGAGTCAAATTTAGCACCTTGACAGAATGGCAATTTACTGACAGATTGCCACAGGTTTTGTACATCCCCCATCCAGTAAGAAGTGGAATGTCCAAACCATTTCAAAGAATATTTTCAAACAACTTTATATAATCAGGATTCAACAACAGTTTAAGTACACCAGTCAGCAACCAATATTTTGAACAGATTCTTACTTCTAGAATTTACCAATACTTTACGCCAGAATGGCTTTCATCACATCTGTTTGGTTGTCCTCCTGACTTTACTGCATCTTTCTGAATAAGGTTAGAAATTACAATTGGATACACTTTCTTCAGGCTTAGATATGATAAACTGTCACTTACAACAGATAAAACCTTGAAGTCCAAACCGAGATCATTATATTCAATAGTTAATTTATTGTTTGCCTCTTTCAAATTATACTGAACCACTTATTTCTGCTATCAAGAACAGATCTGAGTTCAAGATTACCACTGCATGCTAGAATGTCAAGCAAGCAGGAGCTGTATCAATGAATTCTCCCAGCTTACCACAGGTTAACATCCTTGGCCCTTATTCAGAAAGTTTTCTAAGCATGCTACAGTTAATTACAAATTTGCTTACAATATGGCTGTAATGTGCAACTATACTGTAGTCAACTGACAGCAGGTACTAAATTTTTTGAAACAATATTCATCCATAGGATATGGGCATCGCTGGCTGGACCAGCCTTCATTGCGCATCCCTAACTGTCCTCAAAAAAGGTGGTGGTGGGCTGCTTTCATGAACTGCTGCAGTCCATTTAATGTCGCTACCCCTACAAGACAATGAGGGATGGAGCTCCTGGATTTGACCTGGAGAATAAAGGAACAGTGATATTGTTGTGGTTCTGTTTGCCGAGCTGGGAATTTGTGTTGCAGACGTTTAGTCCCCTGTCTAGGTGACATCCTCAGTGTTTGGGAACCTCCTGTGAAGCGCTTCTGTGATCTTTCCTCCGGCATTTGTAGTGGTTTGAATCTGCCGCTTCCGGTTGTCAGTTCCAGCTGTCCATTGCAGTGGCCGGTATATTGGGTCCAGGTCGATGTGTTTATTGATTGAATCTGTGGATGAATGCCATGCCTCTAGGAATTTCCTGGCTGTTCTCTGTTTGGCTTGTCCTAGAATAGTAGTGTTCTCCCAGTCGAATTCATGTTGCTTGTCATCAGCGTGTGTGGCTACTAAGGATAGCTGGTCGTGTCGTTTCGTGGCTAGTTGGTGTTCATGGATGTGGATCGTTAGCTGTCTTCCTGTTTGTCCTATGTAGTGTTTTGTGCAGTCCTTGCATGGGATTTTGTACACTACATTGGTTTTGCTCATGCTGGGTATCGGGTCCTTTGTTCTGGTGAGTTGTTGTCTGAGAGTGGCTGTTGGGTTGTGTGCTGTTACGAGTCCTAGTGGTCGCAGTAGTCTGGCTGTCAGTTTGGAAATGCTCTTGATGTATGGTAGTGTGGCTAGTCCTTTGGGTTGCGGCATGTCCTCGTTCCGTTGTCTTTCCCTTAGGAGGACATGCCGCAACCCAAAGGACTAACCTACACTTGATATTTTATTGGTCTTGCAGCATTTGGACATGGACTGAACCCAGTACTAAAGTTTTTATATAAACTGTACCTTGAGACATAAATTAAAAGCCATTTATAATGCCATATGTAGTATACAAACAGTTTAACTGTATGTTAAAACATTTGTCTAGTATTCATATCAAAACCACAATACCGCTGTTCACATTTGACATTTTCAACATTGTAATCCTTATAAGAATTAATAACAAGTTACAATTAATAATCAACAAGTTAGTTTAAAAGGTAATTGAAATATCACTGCTACAATCCAAGAAATCCCATCAAGCTTGCAACTATGTTTGCAATATCCTTGGATAACATTAAATTTTTTTCAACCTTTATTATACTCACTCTTCCCTTACCCATCAGAAGGATCAAGAGCCAAAGCACGTGGATTGTCCAAATCTTTCCACACCAAAACCTGCCGATATTGCCCATCCAGTCGTGCTACTTCAATTCGATTGGTGCCCGTATCTGCCCAGTAGAGGTTTTTTGACAACCAGTCTACTGCCATTCCTTCTGGGTAATCAAGACCAAACTCAATCACGTGCTCAACAGAGCTTCCATTCATGAATGCACGGCTAATGGTCTATGGTGAAAGAAAACAGCAGAAGTGATACAACACTGCATATAACACATTCTTTTCTTTTTATTCTTTCTCAGAATGTAGGCACCTCTGGCAAGGTCAACATTGCCTAACTCTGATTACCCTTGAACTGAGTGACTTGTTAGGCTATTGCAGAGGGATGGTAAGAGGCAACTACATTACTGTGGGTCTGGAGTCACAGCTAGGCCACATCAGGTAAGGATGGTAGATTTCCTTCCCTAAAGAACATCAGTGAACAGATAGATCTTTGTTATAATTGATGAAGGTTTTATTTCTGACACCAGCTTCAAGTCCAGATTTATTAGTTGAACTGAAATTTGATGAGAATAATGGGATGAAATTCTGTTTTGGATTTGAACCCATGCTCCCTGAGCATTAGCCTGGGTCTGTGGTTTATTAGTTCAGTGTCATTACCATGACGCCACTGTCACCCATGTGTCAACAATCAACAAATTAACAAGGTAATTCATTCCAAAAAGTTTCAAGTCTTTGCCTATATTCTATTGAAATTAAAACACAATCACACTAATATTTCTTTGAACAGAAGAGGCTCACGAGAAAGCAATAGATCAAAACTACTTTATTCTCTTTACAAAAAACTGCATTCAATTATGCACTTTTACTTCGCAGGTTTCATTACTTCCTATCAATTATAAAATTGCACAAATTAAACATTTATTTACTTTTACCAATATCAATGTTTTCCTTTATCAGACATTCTCCATTAAAAAAGTGCTCTAAATCATGGAGAACTGGGTTTATTTTTCAATTTGCTTTTTCAGGTAACCATCACAAGAATTTTTTTGAACTAGCTTAAAAAGTTACTGCACTATATAGTTCTCATGAAATTCAGATTTATAAAGCTGCTTCAGGTATTCTTCTGCCAATGTACTGTACATACCCATGTAAAAGTCAATCCCATGTGAACATCGATACATTTAACGTTTGGCTTAACAAGTTCTAATTTTCCATATTCCTCACGTAAAAAATAGACTTTCAGGGATCAGAGCACCAAAAAATTCAAAACCCAAAGGTTAACTCCTATAATCACATCAAAACCCTCAATGTATTATTATTCATCAAAAATAGGATCTAGGGATCAACTCCCAGAGTAGATATTGTAGTGATTGTAGCAAGGTCAGTCAGGTGGACATCATAGAATAGGAGTTCTTAGACCAGATTCATAAACCCAATCAGGAAGCCCTGGCTGACAGATAAAAACAGGAGTATACGAGGTTCTCTTCTCTCTGAGAGCTGGCTTTCTATGTACAGGTCGTTCTACTATAATGCGTGTTTTGTCAGCACGAATTGGCTGTAACGAAACTGACTAATTGTGGACATTATTTGGACCATACAAACTTTCTACTGAATGGATATAGCAATTTTCTATTAGTGATCTTCTACAGCACAATTTCCTACAGTAGTTTTCCATCGCGTGATTTTCTATAGCACAAGGTTGTGGAGGAACACAACTGTTGCGTTACAGCAGAATGATCAGTATAAATAAAGGATGACTTGGTGACAGGATGTCGGCCTCTGTTGAGTTATTTCAGATATCAAATAAATGAATGTTCTCCTTGCAGTGTGGAGGCAAGTCAGTGTCTTGCCCAAACATTTGCAAGTGTCGAATAAGTGCAATCCATTGCACCAACGCAGAAGTCAAGGGCTGGTGGCCATCAGTGTGATATTTTCTAACAGTTTGGTTTTTCCCTTTTGTTGATCTTTTCTCCTGTTTGTTCATGGGATGTGGGTGTCACTGGCTAAGCCAGCATTTTATTGACCATTCCTTGTCATCCAGAGGGCAAATAAGAGTCATCTACATTGCTGTGGACATGGAGTCACAGATAGATCAGACCAGGTAAAGATGGCAGAATTCCTTCTCTAAAAGGCATTAGGAAATCTGATGGATATTTACCAAATATAGATGTGCGTGACTCTGTCCATCCATGTGCGCATGCGTGTGAGAAACAGAAAAAGGAAAGTGTGAACGGGAGGGTTGGGTGAGAAACAATGTTTTAGGCACAGGTATGGGATGCTGCTTTCCTCAGTCTTCTCTATAATGGGCTATAACCTTCAAATATACACAAAAAGCAGTCATCTAATATTAGATTTGGAAATCAGGCTAAGAGATACTAGGGCCTCCTGAACTCAATGCTGGCCTTGAGCCAGACAGTGGGTTTATAGGAGGTTAAAGAGAAGGGGGATAATCTGGTTGCTAATCTGCCAGGCCTGGTGAAAGTGGGGAATAGGAGAGGAAGTTTCTAAATGAAAACATAGAGAGAGGTAATGAATGATGGGTTTAGATGCTCTTTCACTGTTAGCTTGGGGATTCTTTTGTTTACCCCAGTTGCACGTGCTCGGTGCATATGTTGAAAGAAAGCACATGGGTTCTTCCTTTTTTAGTTGATAAAGTGATTACCTTTTTTGGATTTCACACAAGACTTTGTTTATGTGCCTGTTTCATGCTGTATGGACCCCAAATTAGGCAAGCTTGCCAACCTCTGAAATTTTTGTACCGTACATTGTGCCTGAAGAGTAGTCATAAAAGTTCAACTTTTATATGGGTATACGTGGTATATTCCATGAAGAAACAAACTCCTCGAATTGTAAAGCTAAAGTAAAATGTTATTATTTCAACTAAATAATACTTTTAGTTTAACTTTTGCACATACATAATTTATTGATTTAATTAAGGGTGACCTTGCAAGCAAAACCAAAATTTGTACTCGTGTTTCTGATAATATAATTGAATGCTATAACCCAAAAGACAGGCCGTCCAGCCACAAAGTCTGTGTACTGTTTTATCTCTGCATAATCCATATTTCAAAGAGAAGTCACTTTTTAAATGCATTAAAAATTATTTACCACTCATTTTTGGAACTGATTAGTGTTCAGTACCTTTAAACTGATGTCTGTCCAATAAATCCTGTTATCAGAAATGTCAAAGTCAAGTGCAGATGCTTCCTTCACCCCAGTTAATGGAATTGGCACATCATTGTTGTTGGTCTCCAAAGAAATTCTACGGATGTCTGCCCTACTGGAGAACAGCAGGAACGCTTCAGGTACAATGCACGTTTTCATGTCCCTTATCAACTCTAGGCCCATTGGACAGGCACAACGTGGACCCTGAGGTACATACAAACACAGGTGACTGCAGCCACCATTATTTTTCGAACATGGGTTCGTTCCTGCAATACCAACAAATAAAATCACCATCATTTACCAACAGATTACAGTTAAAAAATTGCAAAATACTTTGTAGCACAAGATTAAATATTATCAGCACGTCGCAATGGCAAGAGTGCATATATGTTAGCAGCCCTGTTGTGAGAATTAAACCTCTCTCTATGTGTGAAGTCTACTCATTTAGCAAATGGGGAAGCACTATACAGATTGAACACTGCATATGAAACAGATTGGGTAGAAGTAAGGTATTTGGTTCTCCTCCATTCCTGAATCGGTGAGTCATATTGTAGTATCGTTTCAGAGGCCAAAAGTTTTCTACCATCTTGCTTAAGTGGATTTTTTTCGTACAAGTCCAGACATTAATTGTTGGCAGAACATTCAACTTTCAAGACATCAAAGTATAATCTGATCTACCCTCACCTAATACATGTGTACACATGACGTTTGGAAAAGTGGTCAGTAACAATGAAGGGAACCCTGACTGACGGTCCTTTTTTATGAACTCAAATAATGATTAGAGTGGATGCACACTCTTCAAAATTACATACCAAATGTTTCTGTCACTTTTGTTGCTTTCAGTCCCATAAGATCAGGAAGCTGATCAATTATGATTTCTCTCTCTGCATGGAGCTTATGAACACGTTCAATGCTTCTTCTCTGCCAGTCAGTCCAGTAGATGTAGTCCCCCAATAAAGTGAATCCAAATATGTGGGGAAGCTTATCTTCCACAAGTGTCCTACGACCAGTTCCATCTACGTTAATCACCTGTTTGAAAGAAAGTAAAAAATGCCCATTTCAGAGAAGATATGAATCTGCTGGATGGAGTTGGACAAGAAACAATGTTTTGGTGCAGGGATGTCACTTTCCCCATTCTGCTCTATAATGGACCATTGACTTCAAACAAAAAAAGTCCTGCCTTACAGTTAGTCAAATACCACTCATGTCTATTGTGCCAAATTATTTTTTGATGACATTCTGAGCAGTGATTTGTTCTCTCACATCTGACTTGTACCTTTAGAAGAGGACAATTTCTTTTAAGTGGTAATTTTCACCTTGTAAAGAAAAGATAAATAAAATCCAGAAATTGTGACATCTTCTGGAGAAACTTAAAACTGATCTGTGGAATGGAAGCAGAGGAAAATAAATGCTTTATGTCATGAATTACAGAGCACAACCAAAGAGAATAAAATTAATTCTAACTAGAACAAGTCTAACCATTACCTTTAATCCTTTGGAGAAGATGCTTGTTTAATATATTTCAACTTATTAAAAAATGTTGGCTGCAAAGAATTTTCTATTCAATAGCAGCCCTTCCAAACCAACTGACTTGGAATAAGGCCCACTGTTGCCCAATGCAAAAGTAGTGCACCTCATTAAACTCGATGCACAGGTTCCAATCCAATGACCGCTCCCAACTGAGTTGGAGATGTAATTTGCTCAAAAGCCATTTAATTTTGCATATCACTACAAAATCTTTGAGGTGTAAAGACGAATTCTTACTAAGGTGACAAACAAAATAATGCAATTTCCACTGTTAAACCCCAACTGTGCAAGGGACTGAAACTTGTTAATTCATAATTCCATGATAGCACACATGTTTTCATATTACATCAGATCAAGAACATGAGAGCTTTGTTGATTTAAAACAATTGAAAACCCAATGTAAAATAAAGGGGCAATTGAAAGGAATTAAAAAGAAAGGTTAAATGAGGAGATTCAGTTTCAGCTAGGTTGCTTTACCATGAATATCACTTAACTGCTTCTCAAAAAGTATGCAAAAATGTAAAACCCTGTCAGTTGCACCATTATCACCTCACCAAGTTATCAGTATTTGCTGAGTAGCAGCACTCTTGCTTTGGAGTCAGAAGGCTGTACTCAAGTCTTGAGCGCATAAGCTTAGTTGATCATTTGCTCTTATGTGGGAGACAATATTGCACTGCTGTGAAATGTTAAACCAAGGCACCATCAGCTTTAACAGGTGGATGTAAAGGAGACCATGACATAATTTGTAAAAGAGCAGGACAGGTCTCCCCAATGTCCTGTGAAACCGACACCAACAGATGATCTGGTTATTTATTTTGAATGCTATTTGCAGGACTTCATGTTTGCAAATTTTCTGCTGTTTTCTGCAAATTTTCATTATAATATGACAATACATTTCAAAAGTACTTCAAAGATTGTGAAAGTACTACATAAATGGAAATCTCTCTTTAACAATTTGAAACAAGAAAATTAAAATATTAGGAAAGACGTCTAAAATGTATTTATTTGTAGAAGCATAAAAATTGGTCTAATGTGATGTTTCACACAAATTCAGTGGTGCGTGGTTCACAATGTGCTTGATAATGTCAGTCCATGTTACAAATTCAACTTTATTGGTGGGCAGCATGGTGGCACAGTGGTTAGCACTGCTGCCTCACAGCGCCAGAGACCCGGGTTCAATTCCCGACTCAGGCGACTGACTGTGTGGAGTTTGCACGTTCTCCCCGTGTCTGCGTGGGTTTCCTCCGGGTGCTCCGGTTTCCTCCCACAGTCCAAAGATGTGCAGGTTAGGTGAATTGGCCATGCTAAATTGCCCTTAGTGTTAGGTAATAAGGGGTAAATGTAGGGGTATGGGTGGGTTGCGCTTCGGTGGGTCGGTGTGGACTTGTTGGGCCGAAGGGCCTGTTTCCACACTGTAAGTAATCTTTATTCACCGCTGACACAAGGCTAGTTGCTCTACAGTTTCCTTCCTTAACCCAATCACCTTCTTTAAACAGTGATGTAACATGCACCACTGACCAGCTCTGATAAATTCCCATTTTCTTTCACAGAAAAAAAATGTGTGCAATTTGACATTAATTGGCCATTTCATTCAGAGGAAATGGAAACATCACTAGATAGTGATGTTAAAGCTGAAATGAAGACACAATGGCTGTGATTTTCCTGTTTGCAGTCCAAGTGCGGCCAGGGCATGTTCAGTGGCACCTGAATATCTGCCCCTACATTCTCTCTCGCGCCCCCCCCCCTCCCCCACACACTCTCTGCTCTCCCCTCCTCAGATAATGCACACACTCTCATCCCTCCCCATGCATACACTCCTCTTTCCTAGAGACAAAAGAACAGGAACAGGAGTAGGCCATTCTGCCCACTGAGCCTGCCTTACACCAAATACGATCATGGCTGATCAAAGAAGTCATTACTTTTCATCCATTCCATACCCATAACTCTGCATATCTCTCCCTTCCCACTCTCTCATCTCTTTTCCTCTTTTATTCCCCCCTTACCCCCTCTCTCTTTCCCCCTCCCTCTTTCTTTCACCATTTACCTTATATCAATATGAAAATCATTCATGGGGCTTTGCCCTCCAACTATTATCACCACCCACCCTTATCCTACCAGCAAACATTGCGTGCAAGATGAATAGGCAATTTTTTGACTTAATTGCTCTTCATCAAATAGGCAACTTTGAGTACTTCTGTAGAATCCTTGATTAGCCGTTGGAGCATCCTGATTGAACGGTCAAGCAGAAAAGCTGGAATACTAACCAGTGTATCCAAAAGCTGTGCCATGCCAAATGTCTTTGTGAAAGTAAAAAGGTTTTTGGGAAAGAAAAGCTCAGAAGCTTTGTGTGCCCTTGGCTGTCTCTTTGGGGATGGCACCTTCTGTTCCCTCTGAAATGGAGCCTTTTCCTCACAGCTGCTTCACAATGCCCTATTCCCCACATCTGTAACAGACTCACTACTACCATTGCTCCAGGTGTGGGGACTCAGGTTGAATTTACACTCTGAAAGAATCATCAGAATGGACATATGGCTCTGTATTTCTGAGGAAGCCCGGAGTGGTTTCTCCTTTCAGAAATGCATAGCTCCCAAATTTCATTAAATAACTTTGAGTAATTTGGTGTCAACTTGTTTTATGCTCAAATGAAGCACCTTGGTAAGCTTCAATAAATTAGAGGTGTTACACAAATGAAAACTATTCCTATAACACTTTGGAAGAGAAACCAAGGAAAAGACAGAGGGAACAAAGCCAGATCGTAAAGCTGATAGTGTATTGGGGTGAGCACTGAGGGGAGGGAATGAAGCAGTACACAGTGGCAATGGTGTGCTGAGAATTATAGACTGGGCTAGGAAATAATGGAGTGTAAGGTGAAGAGTAGAGAGCATTACAAGGAAAGGCAGCTGGAGAAGAGTTCAGCAGTGGTACAGGAGACAGAGCATTTGGTGCCACATTCCCTTCATTCAATCAGCACCTACTAGTTCTGTCCTGTAGTACAAGCCATAACATATTACAAACGCTTTGATAAAATATCTGTGTTACTCATCCAGAATACTCCTGATATGTGAAACTAACTGAAGAATTTCCAAGATTCCTGTTCCAAGATAGAAACTATAAATTTAAAAAGTGACAACAATGCTAAGTCTGTACATGTCTTTTTTTCTCTCACCCGTAATTGCTCTCATGGTATACAATAAAATACTTTTATCTGAGCATTAGTTGCACTTCTATTAACTCAATCAATTACAGAATATAACTTTGAGCTTCTGATTTAAAATGGCATAAAAAAACTCTCCTATCCTTTCAGGTGAACATAAATGATCCTTTTCATAAGCAATAGTGGTGATCGGGTTAGGGTTAGTATAATGTATAATGATCAACATCGCAAACATTGACTTCAGAGCTATTCGTGAGACTTTACTGTGCAAATTGTTTTCTGTGTTCCTCTACATTCCAACAGTGACTGCACTATAAGAGTGTTTAAATTGACTTTTTGCTATCTTGATATCAAAGTATTCATTTATACAAGTTTTGTTTTCAGTAACAGAAACAAACTCCAGCACTACTCCCAGATTTCTCCTTGGGAATGTAAATGTACTCAGTCTTGCTATATAAAATGATCAATGAATGCTCGGTATGTTCTGGGTTGATACAAATTCATAATCTAAAAGGGGCCATCTGTATTTTTATGCAGAGCACATGTGAAAAAGACTTGAAAATTTGGGTTTGTGTGTGATCATGTTTTAAAAAAATTGTTGAGTTTTGAATTTATTTTGACAGCAAGACTTTTCTTGGGGCCTACTAATCGCTTTAGTCAGACGTGACCACAGGAATGGAATATAGATATTATTGTGTGGCATGGTGGTGAGCATGTGTGAGAAAGCGAATAGAGAAAGACACTAACTGGAAAAGGTGAAGCAAGCTATAAAAGTAATACAAACTTCAATTTAACCGACACCTTAAGGAAAGGGACTCTTGATAAACCAGCAAAAATTTAAATACCTGTAGTTTACTATATTTTTACTGAAATTTATTGTATTATTCAGTCCAATTATTAGTTTTAGTTATTTACCTTAATGTAAGTATACTTTCTGCTCACACGAAGCATCAACAGTTGATTCAATTTTTCCTTAAATAATGTGATACACAGCGATGTCCAAGTAGTCAGTTGAAGGTGTGAGTGAGAGGGCTCTGTGCTAGTAAGTTTTATTTAAGGCTAAACTGCATTATTATTTAAATGATTTATGCTGGAAATAAAGTATAACAGTGATGTGTACATCTCTGCATTACATTACTATTAATTAGTGTTTTTCCTTTATTTTGTGGACCTCTTGATTATCCAGAATATTTGATCAACTAGCACACACCTGGTTCCATAGGTGTCAGTTAATAGAAAGTTTGCCATATATGTAAGTAGCCATGTGGATGTCCCAAAATCAATAGTCTGGATATTCACAGGTACTATGGGGATGGATGAAAGGAGTACACAGTTTGTGACAGGAATCCCAGAAATGCAGGTTTTCCTTCATGCGGTCGGGTTTCAACAAATTTCTCTGCCCAGAAGTCTGCCTACCTGACAAGCTGGGCTTCCAGTCAGTGGTTTCATACTGCAGCAGGCCCCAGTCCTGCTCTTCCTGGCCCACAAGCAGTGGCATTTACTTTCTTCTCCCAAGTTGTCCTTCCCTCACTTCAGCTGGCAATTGTCATGGTGCTTCAGGATCCAGTTAACTGACATGCTTCTTAAATGTTTAACGTGACAACCCCCTTACTGAGAATGGGTTAGCTGCCCATTTACTCTTTGTCCTATCTCCATAAGGTCTGAGCTTAATATTTTTAGTGTTTTAATATCTGACCTGATCCAACCCAATCTTCTATGTGCTGACACTCAATCCAGTCTCTTCCAATATATAATCACAGAAGTCATGTTTACGACATGGAAAAGCTATCGTTTCTTTTGAACGATATATTGTAATGCAATGGCATAGTTGATCCAGATTATTCCCAGTGTTGATTGTTTCATAATGTCTGCCCCCACAGGGAACAATATCTAAACACACAAATCAATTTTTTTTTTAAAATCGGATACAATTTTCCCATTGGAAACAGGAGGAATGGTAACTCCCAATAAAGGTTTTATCCTTGTTAGACATCTCCATGGAGTATGGGGGAGAAGATATTTTCCCATCAAATTCTGAGGAACGTAATTCAGGTACCACTATTGAAACTGTACCTGTTTAGATGGGCTTATTGTACCATCCTGAGACTTCAAAAGGAACAGGAGTTGAATCTTCGTGTCTCAGCCAGTATAAAAGCTGTGGAAAATCGGCATTTTTTCAGGCATATTTTCTTCACTTGTAATGACTCATATTTTGGATTTTGCCAAACTCTGAATTATAGAGCTGCTGTGAAATATGTGGGATGTTTTGCTGCAGAAAAGGCGTTATGTAAGTGCATGTTTTTGTTAGATTGGGTATGCATATAAATATCCCTCCCTTCAGTTACTTTGATTATTTGAAATCATCGAATTAAACAATGAATTCTAAACATGAACATTTGTAGAACCTTATTTAAATCATGTTGGGAATAATGTGAACAGCTCTAGTCTCTATATCACAAAAAACGATCTAAAAACCCTGGAGAAAGTCAAAAGAGCTTTACAAAAATGATACCAGAATTGAGAGGTGCCAACCACCAATACAATGGAGTTCTTATCTCCAGAAAAATAAAGATGAATAAATAGATAGCTTAAAAACCATGAAGTTTTCTGACAGGACAGAGGTAGAAAAAATAGGGAATATAAAATGTAAATATTAGTTGCTATTTTAAAATTTCAGGAGACACCTCTTCCTTCGACAATGGTGGGAATATGTGATGGTTGGAGGAAAAAATGATGGATGCATTTAAGAAGCTAAATAAATACATGAGAAAGAAAAGAAGGAAATGCTTTTTTTATTCATTTATGGGAGTTGGGCATTACTGGCTGACCAGCATTTATTGCCTGTCCCTAGACGCTCTTGAAAAGATGAGGCGATGGTGAGCTGCTTTCTTTAACACCTGCAATTCAACTACTGTGGGTTGACCTAGAATGCCATTCGGGAAGGAATTCCAGAATTTTGACTCACTGATAGTTAAGGAACGGGATATGCTTTCATATCAGGATGATGAGTGGCTTGGAGGGGGAAGTAGCAGGAGGTGTTGTTACCATGTATCTGCTGCCCTAGTATTTCTAAACGGAAGTAATCATGGGTTTGGAAGTTGCTGTCTGACGATCTTCGGTGAATATCTGCGCTGCATTTCATAGACAGTATGCAATGCTGCTACAGTGTGTTGGTGGTGGGGGGTGCAGGTGTTGTGGTTGTGGTGCCAGCCAAGTGGATTACTGTGTCCTGGATGGTGTAGAGCTGCTTGAATGCAGTTGGAGCTGCACCCATCCAAGCAAGTGGGAAGTACACACTCCCGACTTGTGCCTTGTAGATGGTAGGCTTTGGGGAGTCAGGTGGTGAGTTACTTGCTGCAGCTTCTGACCTGTTCTTGTAACCACTGTGTATGTGGCAAGTCCAGTTGAGTTTCTGGTCAACTGTAACCCCCAGGATGCTGATTCAGTTACGGTGTCATCACCGAATGTCAAGGGGCGGTGGTTAGCTTGTTTTGTATTGGTGATGGTCATTGCCTGGCAATCGTGTGGTACAAATGTTACTTGTCACCGAAGCCTGGATATTGTCCAGATCTTGTTGCATTTGAACAATACAATCCTGCTTCATTATCTGAGGAGTTGCGAATAGTGCTAAACATAGATTCGGGATCAGTTCCTGTGGATTGGAGGGTGGCTAATGTACCACTTTTTAAGAAAGATGGGAAAGAGGAAGCAGGAAATTATAGACCAGTTAGTCTGACCTCAGTGGTGGGAAAGATGCTGGAGTCTATTATAAAGGATGAAATTACGACACATCTGGATAGTAGTAACAGGATAGGTCAGAGTCAGCATGGATTTATGAAGGGGAAATCATGCTTGACTAATCTTCTGGAATTTTTTGAGGATGTCACTCTGAAGATGAACGAGGGAGATCCAGTAGATGTAGGGTACCTGGACTTCCGGAAAGCTTTTGATAAAGTCCCACATAGGAGGTTAGTGAGCAAAATTAGGGCGCATGGTATTAGGGGCAAAGTACTAACTTGGATTGAAAGTTGGTTGGCTGATAGGAAACAAAGAGTAGTGATAAATGGCTCCATTTCGAATGGCAGGCAGTGACCAGTGGGGTACCGCAGGGATCAGTGCTGGGACCGCAGTTTTTTACAATATATGTTAATAATATAGAAGATGGTATTAGTAATAACATTAGCAAATTTGGGTGGCAGGGTGAAATGTGATGAGGATGTTAGGAGATTACAGGGTGACCTGGACAGGTAAGGTGAGTGGTCAGATGCATGGCAGATGCAGTTTAATGTGGATAAATGTATGGTTATCCACTTTGGTGGCAAGAACAGGAAGGCAGATTACTACCTAAATGGAATCAATTTAGGTAAAGGAGCAGTACAAAGAGATCTGGGTGTTCTTGTACACCAGTCAATGAAGGTAAGCATGCAGATACAGCAGGTAGTGAAGAAGGCTAATAGCATGCTGGCCTTCATAACAAGAGGGGTTGAGTATAGAAGCAAAGAGGTTCTTCTGCAGCTGTACAGGGCCCTGGTGAGACCACACCTGGAGTATTGTATGCAGTTCTGGTCTCCAAATTTGAGGAAAGACATTCTAGCTATTGAGGGAGTGCAGCTTAGGTTCACGAGGTCAATTCCTGGAATGGCGGGACTACCTTATGCTGAAAGACTGGAGCGACTGGGCTTGTATACCCTTGAGTTTAGAAGACTGAGAGGGGATCTGATTGAGACATATAAGATTATTAAAGGATTGGACACTCTGGACCCATGAAACATGTTTCCGCTGATGGGTGAGTGCCGAACCAGAGGACACAGCTTAAACATACGGGGTAGACCATTTAGGACAGAGATGAGGAGAAACTTCTTCACCCAGAGAGTGGTGGGTGTGTGGAATGCTCTGACCCAGAGGGCAGTGGAGGCCCAGTCTCTGGATTAACTTAAGAAAGAGTTGGATAGAGCTCTCAAGGATAGTGGAATCAAGGGTTATGGAGATAAGGCAGGAACAGGATACTGATCAAGGATGATCAGCCATGATCATATTGAATGGTGGCGTGGGCTCGAAGGGCAGAATGGCCTACGCTTGCACCTATTGTCTATTGTCTGTCATGCAATCATCAGCGAACATCCCCACTTGTGACCTTATGATTGAGGGAAGATTATTGATGAAGCAACTGCAGATGGTTGGATCTAGGGCACTGTCTTGAGGAACTTCTGCAGAGATGTGCTGGAGCTGAGATGACTGACCTCCAATAACCACGACCATCTTCCTATGTGTCAGGTATGAATCAAACCACCTGAGTGCGAGTCCTTTATACCCAATGATTCCAGTTTCGCTAGGGACCCTTCGTGCCACACTCAGTCAAATGCAGCCTTGCTATTCAGGGCCATCATTCTCACCTCTGGTATTCAGCTCTTTGTCCATGTTTGAACTGAGGAGAAAGTGAGGTCTGCAGATGCTGGAGATCAAAGTTGAAACTTTATTGCTGGAACAGCACAGCAGGTCAGGCAGCATCCAGGGAACAGGAGATTCGACGTTTCGGGCACAGGCCCTTCTTCAGGAATGAGCAGAGAGTGTTCAGCAGGAGAAGATAAAAGGTAGGGAGGAGGGACTTGGAGGAGGGGAGTTGGAAATGTGATAGGTGGAAAGAGGTCAAGGTGAGGGTGATAGGTCGGAGTAGGGTGGAGGCGGAGAGGTCAAGAAGAAGACTGCAGGTCAGGAAGGCGGTGCCGGGCTGGAAGGATCCGGCTGAGACAAGGTGGGGGGAGGGGGGATGAAGAAACTGGTGAAGTCCAAGTTCATCCCCTGCGGTTGGAGGGTTCCCAGTCGGAAGATAAGACGCTCCTCCTCCGACCGTCGGGTTGTTGTGGTTTGGCGGTGGATGAGTCCAATGACCTGCATATCCTCAGTGGAGTGGGAGGGGGAGTTGAAATGCTGTGCCACAGGTTGGTTGGGTTGGTTCGTCCGGGTGGCCCAGAGGTGCTCCCTGAATCGCTCCGCAAGTAGGCGGCCTGTCTCCCCAATATAGAGGAGGCCACACCGGCTGCAGCGGATGCAGTAGATGATGTGGGTGGAGGTGCAGGTGAATCTGTGGCGGATATGGAAGTTTCCCTTGGGGCCTTGGAGAGAAGTGAGGGGGGAGGTGTGGGCGCAAGTGTTGCACCTCCTGCGGTTGCAAGGGAAGGTGCCGGGAGTGGTGGTTGGGTCGGTGGGGGGTGTGGATCTGACAAGGGAGTCGCGGAGGGAGTGGTCTCTACGGAAAGCTGATAGGGGAGGGGAGGGAAATATATCCTTGGTGCTGGGGTCTGTTTGGAGGTGGCGGAAGTGACGGCGGATGATGCGCTGTACATGGAGATTGGTGGGGTGGTAGGTGAGGACCAGTGGGGTTCTGTCCTGGTGGTGGTTGGAGGGGGGGGGGCTCAAGGGCGGAAGAGCGGGAAGTGGAGGAGATGCGGTGGAGGGCACCGTCGACCACGTCGGGGGGGAAATTGCGGTCCTTGAAGAAGGAGGCCATCTGTGTTGTACGTATTTTGAACTGGTCCTCCTGGGAGCAGATGCGGCGGAGACGAAGGAATTGGGAGAATGGGATGGCGTTTTTACAGGGGGCAGGATGGGAGGAGGTGTCGTCCAGGTAGCTGTGGGAGTCGGTTGGTTTGTAGTAGATGTCCGTGTTGATTCGGTCGCCTGAGATAGAAACAGAAAGGTCTAGGAAGGGGAGGGAGGAGTCCGAGACTGTCCAGGTGAATTTGAGGTCGGGGTGGAAGGTGTTAGTGTAGTGGATGAACTGTTCAACCTCCTCGTGGGAGCACGAGGTAGCGCCGATACAGTCATCAATGTAGCGAAGAAAAAGATGGGGGGTGGGGCCAGTGTAGTTGCGGAAGATGGATTGTTCCACATACCCTACGAAGAGGCAGGCATAGCTGGGGTCCATGCGGGTGCCCATGGCCACTCCTTTTGTTTGGAGAAAGTGGGAGGATTGGAAAGAAAAGTTGTTCAGGGTGAGGACCAGTTCGGTCAGTCGAAGGAGGGTGTCGGTGGAAGGGTACTGGGTGGTACGGCGGGAAAGGAAGAAGCGGAGTGCTTTGAGTCCTTCGTGATGGGGGATGGAGGTGTACAGGGACTGGATGTCCATGGTGAAGATGAGGCGTTGGGGACCAACGCCTCATCTTTGAACTGAGGCCATTTAGGACATTGCTGAGGTAAACTGAGAGGAAACTTGAGTGGAGATTATGTATCCTTCTGTTCAGACATAGAATACAAAACATTTCAGCGCAGTAAAGGCCCTTTGGCCCTCGAAGTTGCACCGAACTGTGAAACCAATCTGAAGGCCATCTAACCTCCACTATTCCATTTTGTCCATATGTCTATCCAATGATCATTTAAATGCCCTCAAAGTTGGCAAGTCTGCTACTGTTACAGGCAGGGCATTCCATGCCCCTAATACTCTGACATCTGTCCTATATCCATCACCCCCTAATTTAAAGCTATGACCCTCGTACTAGCCATCAACATCCAAGGAAAAAGGCTGTCACTGTCCACCCTGTCTAACCCTCTGATTATTCTATGTCTCAATTAAGTCACCTCTCAGCCTTCTCTCTAACGAAAACAGCCTCAAGTCCCTCAGCCTTTCCTCGCAATACCTTCCCACCAAACCAGGCAACATCCCAGTTAATCTTCTCTCCACCCTTTCCAAAGCTTCCACATCCTTCCTATAATGCAGTGACCAGAACGGTACGCAATACTCCAAGTGCGGCTGCACTTTTGTACAGCTGCAGCATGACCTCATGGCTCTGAAACTCAATCCCTCTACTAATAAAAGCTAACACACTGTATGCCTTCTTAACAACCCATTCAACCTGGATGGCAGCTTTCAGGGAATCTATGCACATGGACACTGAGATCTCTCTGCTCATCTACACTACCAAGAATCTTACCATTAGCCCTGTACTCTGCATTCCTGTGACAGTTTCCAAACTGAATCACCTTACACTTTTCTGCATTACACTCCATTTGCCATCGCTCAGCCCAGCTCTGCAGCTTATCTATGTCCCTGTGTAACCTACAACATTCTTCGGCACTATCCACAACTCCACCGACCTTAGTATCATCCGCAAATTTACTAACCCATCCTTCTACACCCTCATCCAGATCATTTATAAAAATGACAATCAGCAGTGGACCCAAAACAGATCCTTTTGGTATGTCACTTTTATTGGAACAAAACAAGGCACCTTTGTGCGTAACAGAAGCTCTAGGTTATACAGGTCAGAGAAACTGAATCATACCACGCATGTTATGACCCATCTCTAGAACAGGTGGGAATTGAATCAAGGCTTTCTGGCCCAGAGGTAGGCATATTATGATTGCATCACAAGACCACTTGAGTGGAGGTTAATATTCTGGTATAGATCTTTAGGGCCAAATGGCATGTCTCACTGTGAACAATTTGTGTTTATCAAGATTCACTTGTGTTGTTAATTGTATCCTTGTAGTTTACTGCCAGTTGTAATATACTTTTACTTTAAGAAAATGTAGCTGGTTAATTAACTATTTTAAGAAAAAAACAACTCTCTTTGGATTTGCAAATTAAATAATTTAAAAAAACATGAAGAATACCCTCAAGATCTTTGCAGATACGTGCACATCAGAACACTGCTCTTGAATAGGATGAAAGTTTCTACAGAGTCTAAGAGGAAAAACCATGATAGCAGCCTATGCCAGATGGAAAAATACTCCAAGTTTGATTACATAATGCAAAAATTTCTCAATGACTTAGCAGGTAAATGCACAGCATTATTCTGCAGAATTCAAAACTTTCTTGCATTGCTGGCAGGTCACCTGAGCCAAAACAGGACCTTAGTTTGTATAACTTACCTTAGCTCTTTCTCTCTCATTGCTCAGCTTAAGGAATGTTGCTGCTGAGAAGTGCGAGGAGGTGAATTTTGGTTAAGGAGAGAATTGAGGCGCTCTCCATCTTGCTACAGTAATCAGGTCAGTACTAACACACTGCAGAAAGTTAACAAAAGCATTGGTTCCCCAGAGATTAACAGATTTCGGCTTCATAAACTAAGATTAGGGATCTCAAATAAGTTCCTCTGTAGTGTTTACCATAATTTCAACCTGCTGAGTAGAGACAATTCAGCAGCATTTTCAATAAACGTGTCACTTTTAAAATCTCAATGTACCATTTGCCTGATTGTATATTTCATTCTCCACTTTATATACACGGGAACCTCGACCAACCAGCATTTGATCATCTGAATTTCAGATTATCTGGCAAGATCGCAAGGTCCTGATGCTTGGCTAAACTATGTTATCCAGCATTCGATTATCAGGAATTCAATGAACCGAACAAAATACTCTCCGGCTCGTGTCCTTCAAGGTTCCTCCGTAATTAAGAATCTTAGATTTGATGTTTTAACAAATGATTGCAGGTACAAAGTCTCAAGTAAAGATTGTAATTATTTACAACATAACTTTCAAAACACTAGAAAGGGGCCCGTATCATTTAACCTTTTAGATCTGATTTAGAATTTTTTGGTAAATTATACATACAACAATAAATACTGTGGTTCCACTGCCATATGACTGCAAATTAATCATTTGAAATTGTGAACTGCATGGGTCAGTGTATCATTGCTTATCTAAATTTCCATGATTTCTGTTTTCTGGAGTGAAACTAACGTTCTTTGTAATTCATGTACTTTTGACAAGTCAAGCAAAGTGATGAAATGAGAATTTTTGCAAGTGCATTCATAATTGGTAGCCTGAGGCACGGGGGTTAAGTAAGCAATCATTCATTAGATAATTGAAAGATCAGTATTTTTAAATGCCATTGCTAAAATTAAACAAAAAAGCAAGATTAACTCTGTTTTAAGAAATGAAGAACATCCCCTTAAAAGATTTCAAGTTTAGAAATAAGAGTGGTTTCTACAACTACCATGTATAGGGACCAGAATATGGGAATAGGAATATTAGAACTGTCCATTGAGAGAAACTAAAGATATAAATAACTACAGCAGAAATAAATAAATAGAACTACTGCTCAAAGTACTACATTTATCTATTTATTGACATTTTAGGTCTATCTTAAGTTCTATATATCCATTGACATCGTGGGGGGAGAGGATGCTTGGCGTAGTTTACATCCTGAAGCACCAAATCAGCCTCAAATATCCACATATCACCACTGGGTGGCTCTGTAACCACTGTCATCCTTCAAACTGAAACATCAAAAACAACTAAATCTCCAATACCATCTGAGAAATATAAACAAAATTGGTCACCTTCAGCTTTCAGTAATTTTCCCTTCCGATCAAAATATGAAATCCATCCTTGTTCAGCCCAAATCAACGGAGAGAAAGAAGGCAAATTTTGACAGTTTTGTATATGGAAGAGAACTTCACCACAAATCTATCCCAGATAGAGGATAGCTCAGCCCCTCCTGACTCAAGACTTCACAACCGTATCTCTTTCATCCTCTCATGCCCCCCATCCCACTGATCATTTTCTCTAAATTTCCCTTGGCCGAGGCGTTCCCCTTTCCCTCTTCTGCATTCCCAACTTTAGAGTCTCTCAATAGCCTTTCAATTTTAATTTACTCCACTGTTCCTTATCATTTCTTCTATTACTTTCATTTCCTGGTAATTTCAAAAGTAATCAATGGAAGGGACAGACAAAAAACACAAGTGAAACTAACTTACAGCACAATCAAATACCAAATTGTTTAACCAGGAATTCTCAAACTACCATTTGCACAAACAAATGCTTCAAAAACTATGGAGACACTTTAACTATAAAACAAGATGGATTTAGGAGCAGGCCAAGTGAGTTAAATAAAGTCCAGAGAGCAAAACAACCAATAAAAGTATCCAAATGGGTTTATCTCACCGCCGAAAAGTCAAAGTTACATTTTGCCTGAGACTGTGAAGAATGCCAAGCATCAATTTACAAAATGCTTCTTCGTATCTTTTAAGTTGTGGTGAACTGACCTGGATTACTCAACACCAAGTATTTTCCACGAATAGTGAATGTATATCATTTTGACACCCCCCCCCCTCCTTTTATTTGCCAACCTTTATTATTTTTGTTACATTAGTAAACATTTCATATTTTCCTAAACCTTGGCCCAATTTATGACCTTTTGTAATTCTATACCAAAATTTCAACTTTTGGTATAGAAATTTTCATAAGAGCTGAAGTTGATTTTGAAAAATATCTTTCTTTGAGAGTTCAGATCTGATATTGTCCTTAGTATTGATTGTAATTGAATAGGTCCACAAGAATTTTATATTCATTCTATTTTGAAGCTTATCTAAGTGGATGCAGTTGGTGAGAAATTGAGAACTTGGATTCCAAAGTAATCTATTCTTAGCTTCTATAGCATATCTCTACATTTTCAAATGATCTTTTATGATATAACTTATGATAAATTAGAGGTTTTCTAAGAATCAGAGACAATGACCTATCAAAACTCAGATTTCTCTTCAGAAGTAGGAACATTGGGAGCATATCCAATCATTTTAAGAACGAGTAGATTCTGGAGGTTTTTTTGGCAGTAGCTGGAACCTGGGAGCTTTGAGTTCGGACAATGGAATCATTCAGACTAGATTTAGTTTGGAAAATACTGAATATCAAGAGGTTTCCTGGGATTTGGAAATGGAAATCTAGGATTTTAGGGTTCAGAGAATGTGCCGAGGAAGTCTAAGAAATAGGATTTGGCAGTATAAGAGGTTGTTAGGATTTCAGAACAGTGGTGAGAATGAAGGTGAAATTAATATCTAGGAGTCTTCAGAGGGATAGAGTCCTGAAGAATAGAAAACTGAACTACCCTGGACTCTTGTTAAACCATTGAAATTCGATCATCACTAACATCCAGCTGTGTTCGCTGATTCTACCTTAGCTTTATTTGCATCCTCAAGTATCCCCTACTGCCTTCCACTTAATTCACAATCTTTTGAGTTTCTGCTTAAAAGCATTTCAGAACAAATGTTCTGCTTTCAACAAGAAATGGGGAAAAAATAACTGCATTTCCCATCCCATTCAAATATAGTGAAGTTAACTCCATTTCCTTTCGTGCCATCAACAAAGTCACTTGAAGAATGAGCAATTACGTGGTAACAAGTTTACTTAGTTTCCATTATAATTATGGACAGAGTTATATAGAAAGGACTTTTAAAGGACAGAATGTACCACTATAAAATTTATAGACCATTTAGGACAGAGATGAGGAGAAACTTCTTCACCCAGAGAGTGGTGGCTGTGTGGAATGCTCTGCCCCAGAGGGCAGTGGAGGCCCAGTCTCTGGATTCATTTAAGAAAGAGTTGGATAGAGCTCTCAAAGATAGTGGAATCAAGGGTTATGAAGATAAGGCAGGAAGAGGATACTGATTAGGAATGATCAGCCATGATCATATTGAATGGCGGTGCAGGCTCGAAGGGCTGAATGGCCTACTCCTGCACCTATTGTCTATTGTCTAAAATGATGAATGATTATTGTTGGTCCATCCTAGTCCAGTTAGCCCATTGATCTCTAACCAGCTTTAGAGAAATGAATGCAACCAGTCTCTCCCTCAGAACCCTTGACCGCACACACTTTCCTGACCAGACCAGGACAGGATTCACGTAAGTTGGAGGAAACATACCTATATCAACCTGATCACTTCACAAATACGAGGAAGTTGATTTAAACTCTATTACCTTGAGCATAAAGTTTAAAAAATTATTTATATAGTGGGAACTGGTAACATGAATATGTGTACTGTCTTGATTAAAGGAAACTGAGTAAAATACATAATGCACGTTCTGACTCGAAAATATATTTAATTATACAAAATATTTTTACAAATGATCTAAGGTGACATCTGTTGAAGTAATCTGAATCTGCAAAATTTGGCCTGGCAAGGTTGTGTTTTCTAAGATCAGCTTAATTTTTAATAAATCAAAAGCAGTTAAGTATCAAATTGTGGACTGCAGAACAGCCAAGAATTATATGCCTAGTATAGTTATGTTTGGGAATATTATTGCTTTTGTAATGGGTTTCTGGTTGGAAATGGGAATTTTGAGGAGGGAGAGGTGGATGAAGAAAACATGCAAATCTCTTCTCCAGCCAATTATGACTGCAGTGAATGTAGCTGCATTTGTTGTAATTTTCCATAATACCCTTGATTCTGGGAATGTCCCATTGGACTAAAAAATTACAAATGTAAAGGAAGGTTAAAAAGCAGGGAACTCTAAGCCAATTAGTCTAATAGGAAAACTCTAGAATCCGTTAAGGAAGTAGTTGCAGACTGTTTAGAAAACTACAGTACAATCAGACAAAGCGAACATGGTTTTGAGAGATGGAAATTGTGTTTGACAATTTCTTTTGAGGATGTAACAGGTAGGGTGGAAAATGGGGTACCAGTAAATATAGTGCGATGATTTCCAAAAGACATTCAGCATGTACAGTAACCTTTGTCACACTAAACTAAGAGTTCATGGTGCCGGGATGATGATGATATGGATAGAAGACTGGCTACTGAACAGGTTGCAGGGGTTTGGGTTAAATACATCAACTTCAGATTGCAACTGTAATTAAAGGAATGCCAAAATGACCTTCAGCTTTTTGCTATCCATATTAATAATTTGGATAACAGACCAACTGCAATGTATCATCAATAAATTTGCAAACAAAGAAAATAGGAAAGCAAGTTGTGAGGCAGATACCAAAAGTCTAAAAAGAGATGTACACATATTAAGTGAGTGGGGAAAATTTGATGGAATACAATATTCAAAAATGTTCACATAGTACATAAAGTTATTAAAATGGATTGAGACTTCAATGAAGTGCAGTAGAGAGGATCTGGAATGTCATTTTACATGAATCACAAAACATTAGCAGGTGCAGCACAGAACGAAGAAAGCAAATGGAATGTCAGCTTTCATTGCAAGAAGGAATGGAATGTAAAAGTAGGGAGTTCATGCTGCAACTGTACAGAACATTGGTGAGACCACACCTGGAGTAATACATACTTAAGGAAGGATTTATTTGTACTGAAAGCAGTCCATAGAACATTACTAGACTGATTCTTGTGATAAAGGGACTGTCTATGAGGAAACTTTGAACAGGCTGGGACTATACTCATTGGGGTATAAAAGAATGAGGGGTAATCTTATTGAAACATAAAATAGTCTGAGGGAACTTTGACAGGGTGAACACTGAAAGGATTTCTCCCTTGTGAGAGAATCTAGAACTTGAGGGAACAAATTAAAAATAAGGGGTTTCCTATTTAAGATGGAGACAAGGAAGAATTGCTTCTGTCAAAAATGAATATGAAATTCTCTTCCAGAAAGAGGTGGAGGTTAAGTGAGTGGAGTACCTTCAAAAGCTGATGGACAATGATTTTTAATCTACAAAGGAGACAAGGCTTTGGGTTGGGGGGGTGGGTGGGGAAAGAAGAGAGAGAGAGTGTGCATGTGTGAGAGAGAGAGTGTAAGCAGACAATAAAATAAGAGTTAAGGTTATAATCCGACTAACCATCATCTTACTGAATAGTGGCATGGTGGCACAGTGGTTAGCACTGCTGCCTCACAGCGCCAGAGACCCGGGTTCAATTCCCGCCTCAGGTGGAGTTTGCACATTCTCCCCGTGTCTGCGTGGGTTTTCTCCGGGTGCTCCGGTTTCCTCCCACAGTCCAAAGATGTGCAGGTCAGGTGAATTGGCTATGCTAAATTGCCCGTAGTTTTAGGTAAGGGTAAATGTAGGTTGCGCATCGGCGGGGCGGTGTGGACTTGTTGGGCCGAAGGGCCTGTTTCCACACTGTAAGTAATTTAATAAAAAAAAGTAATCTATTCTAAGGCAAAATCTGTAAACTGAAAGGGCTGCTTTTATTTTTTATGGATTGGCAGAAGAATAATAATTGGAGGCAAGCTGTCTACAGCAATAAATGCAAATTGGTAAAAATGTTTGACTAATGTCCAAGACATTTTGAAGATGTAACAAGTAAGGGAGATTAGATTAGATTCCCTACTGTGCAGAAACAGGCCCTTCGGCCCAACAAGTCCACACTGACCCTCTGAAGAGTAACCCACCCAGACCCATTCCCCTACTCCCTACTAATGCACCTGTCACTATGGGCAATTCCTGCACATCTTTGGGCTGTGGGAGGAAACCGGAGCACCCGGAGGAAACCCACGCAGACACGGGGAGAATGTGCAAACTCCATGCAGAAAGTCGCCCGAGGCTGGAATGGAACCAGGGTCCCTGGCGCTGCAAGGCAGCAGTGCTAACCACTGAGCCACCGTGTAGATAAAAGGGATTTGGTTTCTGGACTTCCAGAAGCATCTGATAAGGAACTGCACAAAAAATTAATACACAACTTAAGATAACATGGGGTTAGGGGAAATTGATTAGCTTAGATAAAGATTGGCTAACCAATAGCAAGCAGAAACTCTGGATAAATGGGTCTTTTTCTGGTTGAAAAGTTCTAAGTAGTGGGATGTTATTTTTTTGGTCCTCAGGCCCCAACTATTTACAATCTATATTAATGACTTGGATTCTGGGATAGGATGAACTATAGTCAAATTTGCAGGTGACACTAAAATAGGTGAGAAAATAAGTTGCAATAAAGAAATAAGACATTTATAAATGGATATGGATAAGTTAAATGAATTGGCCAAAATTTGGCAGCTGAAGTTTAACATGGGTAAGTGTGAGGTTATCCATTTTGGACAGGAGAATAAAAAGATAATCTACTATCCAAACACAGAAAAACTTCAAAATAGTTTGGTGCAGAGGGATCTGGGTGTCATAGCTTTAAGTCTTGCTTTAAGCTAAAAGGTGGCAGATTTAAAACAAGAGAGGAGAAGTTACTTCTCTCAAAGAGTTGCGAATCTGTGGAATTCACTACCCGTGAGTATGGTGGATGCCTGGATGCTGAATAATTGAAGCAAGAAATAGAATTTTAATTAGGAATGGCTTAAAGGGTTATGGAGAGAAGGCTGGAACGTAGACTTGAGACCCAGATGAGATCAGTCATGATTGTATTAAATTGAGGGGTGAACTGCCTACTCCGCTCTTAGTTCTGATGTATACTATATTTGAACAATATGATGTACTGAAAGCTCTGAAATATCTTAAATTGGATCCCAAATATTGCAGTCTTATTACAACCTTCACTATTATTTCACTGTCATAGAAGTTTCTCTTCTAAGTTCAAATGTGTACAAATCATATATCCATCACATCTTCCTCAGAATCATGTCGCTAATCATCTCAAACAAGATACTCGAGAGTGGCTATGGCCTATACCTTCCAACAAGGAACAGAAATCTTATTTCTATTCTTCACTGGACAAAAGAAAGAATACACTTATCCTTTAGAGAAGTTCTCCATGCGAACTTTCAGGTTGACAGCCTTCTCAGTTCGTGCAGTCCAGGAATTCCCACAGGCAGCAATGAAACAGATCAACAATAAAACCATATGCCTTTTATGCAGCAATTCCTGCTGCACTCCAGGATATAAAGTTCCTAAAAGCACGTTTATAATGAGAGAAGGGAAGTATGTAAGGTAATTAAGGGAACAAGGTGGCAGCTGGGTGGAAAGAGGTTGGTAAGTAGCTCAGATGGCAGGCACAGGTAGATATGGTAGCTCAGGTGGATAAGGAGGGTTGGGGTCAGAGTTCATTGGGTCTGGAAGGCTGGTTTAGTAGTTGTTCATCTGTGGGATTTTGAAGGAGGGGTCAGAGGTGAGTGGCATGTGGAATGAATCATTACTTAGGAGCCAAGAATTATGACAGGTTTTAACTGCTCCTAAATTTGTAGGTAGCTGTTTCAGTCAGTTGAAACCCTGGGGAGACTCTGAATGGAGGACTCAGAATGGAGGACCTTTTATGAAGTATTCCTGAAGTATTTCCACAGCAATCCCCACGTAGTCAGCTGCATCAGGACACCTGCATGGTCCTAATGTAAAATCCCCTTTTTTTGCTGCTGCAGTGACAATCTTCCCATTGGAAGAGCTAGACCTTTATGTTGACAGGCAATGATTTATCCATTGTAACACTTGTGACTGTCAATCACATCACCAGCTGTGATCACGCAGCAACACACCAACCCCTGTCATTCAACTTCCATTTTTTTCAGCTTGCTACTGTACAAGATTCAAAAATCATTCAATACACAAGGCTAGCGCAGAACTTATAAAACAGTTTGCAACAGTTTGCCAACAACTTGCAACAAAACTGAAGAATCACATATGCTGTTGTGATGCTTACGTTCGGAGTAGGAAAATTACCTCAATCCTATGAGATCTCTGATAGGAAGCAGCCCTTAAACATATTATTTGAAACAAACATTTTGATCCAAAGACTACTCATCATTGTGCCAAAACCCTTCTGGTCAAATCGCTTTGAAACTGGTTCAGCCAAAATTTCACTGCAATGCAAATTTAACTTGTCTGCACACAAACCTGCTCTAGTTGTTTAATTTCCTTAAGAGCATGACATATTCTGTATAATTTATAGAAAATCATAATTAAGAGTAATTTCAGTGAACTTATTCAGTTTCATTGTTATTTACTACTCAGGATTTTTAGAGGCAGTGAAGATGCAAGTTTAGGGTTGAGCAGAGCAAACTTCTTTTATAACATGTTCAAGAGCCAAAAACATTACCTGTCATTTTCAGGACACATCTGGTTTTTGTTTGTGCAAAACATTTGTATGAAATTAAATTTGCCCAAAAGACAATGTTATTTTCATAGCCAAATATATGAACAAATCAACGGCACACCCATGGGCTCATCCATCTCTGGACTCATAGCAGAAGCGGTAATGCAAAGATTAGAACAAACAGTCTTACCGCAAATTCAACCCAAACTCTGGGTCAGATATGTGGATGACACCTTTGTAATCATTAAAAACACAGAGATAGAGAACACACACTGGATCATCAACGCCACACTCACAGGAATCAGATTCACTAGAGAGGAAGAAAAGGACAACCAACTCCCATTCCTTGACGTGATGGTACAGAGAACACCTAACGGAGAATTCACCACAAAGGTATACAGGAATGCCACACACACAGACCAAGTCCTGAACTATGAAAGCAACCACCCCAACACACACAAAAGAAGTTGCATCAAGACACTATCCAAAAGGGCCACAACACACTGCAGTACACCAGAACTGCAAAAAGAGGAAAAAGAACACCTATATAATGTATTTGCCAAAAACGGATACCCGCGCAATTTCATCAACAGATGCCTAAGGGAAAGACAATGGAACGAGGACATGCCGCAACCCAAAGGACTAGCCACACTACCATACATCAAGAGCATTTCCGAACTGACAGCCAGACTACTACGATCACTAGGACTCATAACAGCACACAAACCAACAGACACTCTCAGACAACAACTCACCAGAACAAAGGACCCGATACCCAGCATGAGCAAAACCAATGTAGTGTACAAAGTCCCTTGCAAGGACTGCACAAAACACTACATAGGACAAACAGGAAGACAACTAATGATTCACATCCATGAACACCAACTAGCCACGAAACAACACGACCAGCTATCCTTAGTAGCCACACATGCAGATGACAAGCAACATGAGTTCGACTGGGATAACACTACTATTATAGGACAAGCCAAACATAGAACAGCCAGGGAATTCCTAGAGGCATGGCACTCATCCACAGATTCATTCAATAAGCACATCGACCTGGACCCAATATATACCGACCACTGCAACGGACAGCTGGAACTGATAACCGGAAGCGGCAGATTCAAACCACTACAAATGCCGAAGGAAAGATCACAGAAGCGCTTCACAGGAGGCTCCCAAGCACTGAAGATGTTACCTAGACAAGGGACGAAACGTCTGCAACACAAATTCCCAGCTCGGCGAACAGAACCACAACAATAATTCATAGACCCTGCAATTGGTAACTGCATAGAACCTTAGCTTGAATTTTGTGAACCAATACAAACTAATTTTCACAATTTCACATTAGTTTCAATTTTCAAACATGAAGAAGCTTAATCATAGCATTCCTGCCATCAATGCATAATCTAGGTTTACCCTTAACTGTGGTATGGAACAAAGCACTGAATTTTTGATGCTTCAATTTTTCAGTTGTGACCTCATCTGATTCTGTCACTCCATTTGTCATACAGCAAGGAGTTTTCCTGGAGTCCTTAGCTTGCACACTATACCGGTTAGACCTATTAAATTCAAAATCTGATTACTTTCGGTATGACCTTGCTGGGCAACAAAGTGTTCCATCTGGCTACATGACACACATATTAAATGGTTACTCTTATAAAGAAACAAAATATTGCAAATGTTGGAAATCTGAAACAAAATGCTGAGAAACTCAGCAGGTCTGGCAGCATCTGTGAAGACAGAAACAGTTAACATTTAAAGTCCAGTACGTCTCTTCTTCAGAAGCTTTTTTTTTAAAAAAAGTCTGTTAATCTGAAAGTTAGAATCAAAACAAATTTCTTTGTGCTAAACATGGTGCTTTCACCTTTTCCCAACACTTGACCTCCTTTCATTAATTCCTTCAAAATACAGTGTTGTTCATTATTTCACTTTTTCTTTGGTCCTCATCTCTAAGGTTGGGCCATGGACCTCCAATGGATTGGTTCATGTTTAACAGCAAAGTACAACAGTGGTTAGTAACTGCAGTATAGAGAACCAGGAGATTCTCCTGCTGTTACTGCCTCCTATCGGCAGATTCAAATGACTTTTCCAAGTTGACAGTCAATCTGTTTGGCCGAGCTACAAGAGTATCTTCCACGGCCAACAAGTCCTAGCATGGGAACTGGATCTTGATCCTCTGGCCCACATGAAGGGACACTACCATTGTGCCATGGATCACCTGTGCATTGTTCTGTTTCTGTAGTAATTACCAGGAATGATTTGGTTATGGGTGTTCATTACATCAATTAAAGTTACTTTTTCCTCCAGGAGTAATATATTAAAATAAACTAAATTAGATTTTAGAGCAAGGAAGAACAGAATCGGTTTACAGCAGGTATTATAATGGTGCAAAATTTATATTACCCCCATTTTCCTAAATACCCACTTAGTTCACAAGCCAATGTTTTTACCTTCAGGTTATTAAAGCCGTACAGTCTCTACATCAAATATTTTCCAAGTAAAATACTGATATTAGTGATGGAAATAAACAAGCCCAGTTAAGGCTGATCAAACACTCTCAATTCAAGACAGAAGTATTTCTAACCTTGCCTCGGAAATAGAAAATTGGATACATCGTACAAAGAAGATTATCCTTGCAACTCTCTGCCACTTCAAGTAACTATCTAGACAGTCTGGAGGTTCTTCACATAATTACAGGAGAAATGTAGCCAACATTGCATATGTTGCATGTGTTCTAGACATTTGCAGACTTTCACATTCCCAGCAGAGGCTCTCTCAAAAGGCAGTAATGAATCTCAATAACAAAACAGTTGAAGACCATTCCATCAAGTTTAGAAATATGGAAGCAGGTCAGTTATTTTTCCAGTACTTCATCTACACCAGGGACAGTTATTTCTGCAATGGTCTTGTAAAGTATATGTATAGTCTTCAAGCAAAAGACATTCTTACATCAAGTGACTACAGAAAAGTACACAGTTGCAAATATAACTTGCTACACATTTTGAAATTATTATACTTTCCAGATGCGTACTACAAAATTCTCAAGATAAATTTAATAACCCAAACTATAAAGTTTACTTGTTATACAGGCAAAACAGATCTTGCCAAAACTCAAATTCATCTGCCAATACTAAATTGCATTTGAATACAGACAGAGTTCACACGCAAATCCTTACTCCTGCTGTTAGATCTAGTCTGCTATAAATGGATTTTAAGACAAGGAGAAAGTGGAGTTGTGTTTCAAAGCCCATTATTTAAATGGTTTGTACCCTGTAAATTCCAACACAATGCGGTCTCTGCACATATGGAACCTATTGTGAGCAGACTGTCCACCAGCTGCAGTGGCGACCATGGACCACAAACAAGTAGAGTTTGTGCCAGTTTCACAGAAATGGTGTTAATAAGCCACAACCAAAACCAAACCCTAAATAAAGATCATCACTATGTGGAGCTCTCTTGTCACACACACAGAAGGACACTCTAAAGCAAGGAATTTCAAAGCACTATAAAAATACCATTGGGGAATATAGGCTAATTCTGAATTTAAGTTTGCTTGTGTGCGTGTAGGTATTATGAGGCTTCCCCCAAACCTCAAGTAAATAAAACCATCTAGAACTGCCAATACAGATGAAGAACATTCTAAACCTGACCAATTGTTTGAATTAAGCAAACTCATCTCATTGAGGACAATATCAAACTATTAATCCTTGATCTCGATTTTTCTGTAAATGTGTTCTGTTGGGCATTATGGGGCCAAATTATAATGACCTTATGAATACAAATAGCTCTCCAACACACATTGTTCAGGCTCACAGGTGCTTAATTGAAACTTAAGATCGTGGCTTAAGATTTTGGAAATTTAGCTCTGCAAAATTCAGTGTTTTCTGGAGAGTAGAGAGGAAACCTGCATTCAGATAAGAAGAGCTCTCAACATTTTTGCTTCTGAATACAATTCCCTTCCATATGATAAAATCTCCACTGGAGAACCCACACACCCAAACAAAATATTTTCTTCATTTATAAGTATGAGCCATGCAATCGAACATATGTACTCAACATGAAACTAAAGAGGAGAAAGTGTTTTCGACACAAGTGCCTGTGGAGGGACGGCCGGAGTCAACGTGGGGTTTGCCCGCCCTCCAATAGTGTCAAGAGAACTCCGCACCGGCCTCTGACCGAGTTCCCAAACCTGGGTGACGAGCACCGCAGGGCGGCAGAAACTATGAGACCAACACTTCTAGCGTTGAAAAATCTCAGAAGTGTTACAGTGCAGAAGGAGGTCATTCAGCACCGCATTAACATCTTAACTTAGTGTCAATCTCCTGCCTTTTCCCCAAAACACTGCACATTCCTTCTATTTAAATTAATATCTAATGCCCTTATAAATACCTCAGATCTACTGGTCTCCACAACATATCTAGTCAGTGCACTCCAGACTAACTACTTACTGTGTTAAAAGGTATTTTCCTTAACTACTGTTTCCATTCAGCTGCCTACTGTACCTTCTTGTCAATGTCCTTTTGAAGTTCTATATACCACAAAATTTACAGTTCTGTGTCATCAGTTTTGTGTCATCGGCAAACTTTGAAATGATCTTCTACACACCAAGATCTCGATCATATATTTGGATAAGCAAGGGTCCCAATACAGGCCCTGAGGAACTTCATTACAAATCCCCTACAAGCCCAAACAAGCATCGCTCATTAACAATTACTCCCTATTTCTGTCTCTCAACCAATTTTATATCCTTGTTAATATTATTCCTTTTTTTCACTGGCCTATTATTTTCCTCAAGTTGTCATATGATCTCTTGGAAGTTCCTGTAGAATCACATCACCCTTGCCCCCATCAATCCTGTTACCTCTTCACAAACTCCAGCAAGTTGGTTCGATATGATTTAACATTAATAATTTTATGCTGACTCTTCCAAATGAACCCATACGTTTTCATTATAACTATTATTTGCTAGACTAAGTAATTGTTTCCAGAAATTTCCTTACCATTGATATTAAACTGACTGGGGGCCAATCTTTACAACCCTTTTTTTGAACAAAGATATTATGTTTGCAATTCTCCAGGCCTCTGGCACAGCCCTGAATCTCAGGTGGCATGACAGATTATTGTCAATGTCTCTATACTTTATACTCAGATTTCCATCAGTTTCCATGAACATATCTCATCTAGTCCCAGTGCTTTATCAATTTTAACCACAGACAACTCATCCAATACCTTCACATCAATTTTAAATTCTTCTAGTGACTGCATCATAAGGCCTGGACAGCACCTACCTCATCGGCAAATACAAGTGCAAAATATTCATTTCACACCTCAATCATGCCCCTTATGGGGGCCATCATGTGGCATAGTGGCAGTATCCTTACCTGTGGACCAGGACACCTGGGTTTAAGTCCCACCTGCCCCAGAGGTGTGTAATGATATCTCCAAACAGGTTAATTTAAAAAATAAGTTAAACAAAACAAAGAATTATGCCCCTTAGCTCTACGTGTACATTGTCTTTTTGGCCCATAATTGCCCCTGCTCTTTACCATCTTTTTACTATTAATGTACATACGTAAAGCCAATACTTTTTCACAATCCCTTCCTGCTTCTCATATTTGCTATTTCACTTTTCTGTATTCCGCCTTGGTTGTCAACTTTATTTACTACCTGACACGGGCCATAAGGACATTTTTCCTTCAACATAATTTCTGTCTCCTTTACCATCCTAGCAGCTCTAAATTTGTTTGTCCCACCTTTCTCTTTTGATGGAATATCCTCTAACTGTGCTTGAATCATCTCCTTTTGGACTACTGGTTTTCTTATTAACCTTTGCTTCTAATTTATCGAGCTGAGCTCAGTACTTGTCTCAATGAAGTTGCCTGTCTGCCAGTTATAGAGTCATAGAGATGTACAGCATGGGAACAGACCCTTCAAATCCAACCTGTCCATGCCAACCAGATATCCCAACTCGACCTAGTCCCATTTGCCAGCACTTGGACCATATCCCTCTAAACCGTTCCTATTCACATAACTATCAGGATGCCTTTTAAATGTTGCAACTGTACCAGTCTCCACCACTTCCTTTGGCAGATCATTCCATACACTTACCACCCTCTGTGTGAAAGCGTGCCCTTTAAGTCCCTTTTAAATCTTACCCCTCTCACCCAAAACCTATGCCCTCTAATTCTGTATCCCCCATCCCAGGGAAAAGACCTTGTTTATTTACCCTATCCATACTCCTCATTATTTTATAATACTCTATAAGGTCACCCCTTAGCTTACAACGCTCCAGGGAAACCAGATAATTATTCTTGATGTGGATTCACCAATCTCCATCGTTATTCCACATTTTGAGACAGTGATCAAGGCTCCTCCATGATCACTTGATCTGCTAGGCCTACCACATGTCCAAGAACCTGAGCTGTGTCTGGTTGGTTTGGGCACAGACAGCTGTAGGAAAATCTCCTGAACACAAGTTTGGAATACTTGACATTTTCTGCCCCTTTTCAGACCACTATCCCAGTCTGTATGTGGTAATTAATGTTCCTCGTTATAACTATGCAATGATATTTACATATTTTTGCAACAAAACATTCATATGTTTTTCTTCATATTTCTGTATTCACTTCCATGTGGCATTGGGAATAATGTGAAGATTATTATATTCAAGGTCCTGCTTGCTAATTTTCTAGCCTAACTCTCTCAATTCTGATTGCAGGACAACATCCCCATTTCCACCTATGTTGTTGGTCCCAATCTCTGGCTCTTCACCTAACCCCAGAAGAATATACTGGAGCTGTTTTGTGGCATCGTTTACTGTAGCACCAGGGAGGCAACAAACCATCCTGAAACCATGGTGATAGCTGCAGAAATGCCCATCTATTCCCCTAAATTAAAGAATCCCAATCAATACTGCCCTGTGGCACTACAGGTTTGCCTCTTGCAATACTCTTCAAAAATCCATCACCCTCACCAATATCCAGGAGTCCCTGCCTGCTTCTCTTAGAGTTCATGATGGTCACCCATTGCTTATCTGTCTGCTTGTCACTAAGTTGCTGTTGGGCCACCTCTCCGAACATGCTATTCATGCAGTTTTTTGCCTCACAATGTACCTCAAATGATGCTAGCTCCTGATTGAGCTCTGAAACCTGGAGCTTAAGCTTGTGCAACGATGGAGTATCCTGCACATGGGCTCATCTAGGTCATGAGAAATGTTCACAACTGCCAACATGCCACAGGATAGGGATTCCAACTTGTTGAGCCATCTTATTACTTTGAAGTTCCTTTACTTACAGTAACTTTAGTTACTTTTGCTTACTTTAACCTTAATCATGTACAATCAATTATAAACTGAAGATTAGTAGAAAGTAGAAATTCTTCATATTTAACCACAAATCAGGTCCCTTTTCTGTGCCTATAAATCTTTACTCTCATTATAGCTAATTTAGAAAGTGACTCAGTATTTTTAAGTCTTCATACTTTTTTTTCCTGGTGCCTATTCTGTCTTTCTCCCTGCGTTATTTTACCTGGTGCATGCACCCTCTCTGCCATCCACAACCAGCTTGAAATAATTGCTACACTAGAAGGCAAACTGGAAAACAGGTTTCTTGATGTCTGACTGTGATACATCAAGTATCTTTCTGGTAACTTTTGCATTGTTTGAGTTATTACTACCTTGTCTGTGACAAAATATGAAGGGTTTGTGGAAGCTCTAGTGCCGTCAAAGTCAGGTGCCTCAGTGATACATCATAAGAAATGTGCCATAGGATTTGATAATGTCACTGCTTACCAAAGGAATCGTTGAATCCCTACACTGTGCTCTTCCATCTTTTCTATTTAGGCTTGGGTTCCTTTTCAACACAAGGTTCATTCCTGGTTATCACAGATTCAGTCTAGTTATAGCAGATTCAATGTAATCTTAACTTCACAACAAGGTTAATTTCTCAAAGTCTGTTCTGGGTGTTTTTTTTTAATGTTCATCATTGCCAGCTACAGCAGGAGGTTGCTGCTGGTGGTGGTTAGAGAGTCCCCAGTTGTTCCTCTTCTTCTCCCAGCACCTAACATCAACAGTCAGAGAGTGCACAGAGAGCCAATTGTGTGGGAAGGAGACACACGGCAGACTGATATCCCACTCCATCCATTAGGGAACATTCATTGTTACAGACCGTGAATAGAAACCGAAGGTAAAACAGCACTGCTCTCGCAGGGATGCAGGCACTCTGTATCCAGAGTATGGGGCCTTTTCAAATTGTGTACAAATAGGAACAGTTCTTTTTCTCTCCTCCTTCTGTGGAACTCTTTGAGAATCTGATCTATCGACCTTGTATGCTGTTCATAGCTAGTCAGATGACAATCTATTTTATAGAGAATCGTAAACCATGTACAATATACATTTACTGTTTCGGTTCAGTGAAAGTGTATCTCTCTAGGGCCATAAAATTTACTTGTCAAGAATATAGAGGGCTAGGTCAAAACTAACCTGTTGTTTAATCAGAGAATTTTTACAGATTGCAATGTATCATTAGTTTCAGCTTCCAACTCTTAAACAAATATTTTAAGTTTTCATTGTACCCAAAACAAACCATGCACCGAATAGTGTTACACTTAGTTCTAATCACCATAATTGAAAAATATGTCTATAGTGAGTATTTCATCATGGGCTTGCTAACAGTTAATCTGATGAATTACTGTTTTATAATAACAAGAGTATTGTAAAATGTATCACACAATTCATTATTCTACTAATGTAAAATTATGCTTGAGATAGATTATCCTTCTAAAGTCACAAGATACACCTTCTACAATAAACTTAGTCTGAGGTTATTCAGAATTCCATTGTTTACTGAGCAAATGTTGCACATTGCAAAGTACTTCTCAGCTTCAGGTTGCTTGGCAAATTGTTTTCTATCAATAAAGCATGGCATTCTGGCTTGTAAACATCTGTGTGCAATAAACATTATGACCCTAAATTCCACAAGGTAATTGCTACTCACATGTCCCCTTGTTCAGGATTCCCTGGCCAGAGAAAATAGGTATTCTGTATTTACCTTATCCTTTACCCCAAGGGTCATCAACCTTCTTGATGAGGGGGAAGGCACATTTAACTTTATTTCTTCCATGGGGAGGCCAGTGAGCAAATTTCAAAAGGTAAGGGTTGCCACAACAGTAAACATGAAATTCTTCAAAAATCTTCAAAAGCAATAAATTGATAATTTATTTTAAATGATTAATAAAAATGACCACTGAAAAGTGCAAAGCAGCAAAATTTAATAAAACAACCAATTTTGCCCTTTTTTTGCTTAAGAAGCAGAACTAGAGACAGAAAAAGAACAATCCCGATTCACAATCACCAGGATAGAGGATGGTGACCTTAGGAGTTTGGTTTAATTCACACTGTCCTTGGGGTGGCTCTTGTGGGGTCATTCCAAGCTGGCCTTGATAGAATTTCAAAAGTCGTAGTTAGAACCAAGTTGACTTTTAGCCTACAGTTTCCTCCTCACTTAGCCTTGCTTCCTTCTCTCCCTCTTACACTCTTGTTCTTTTCCCTCTTTCTCACCCCTTCTCACTCTGTCTTACTCTGCCCACTTTAACTTAAGATAATAATTCATGGGTTTTTGTAATCTAAATATTTCCACTTTGACTGTAACCCCAACAACAAACATTTTGTGTTGAAACGCAAGTGGCCAAGGTTTTTCCAGAGAGACTTAAATGCAACTTGGTGAAAAAGATAATTTTTTTTTGAAAAATTAAAAGAAAGAAAATTTAACAGGAGCAAACCAGCAGCTTGACTATCATTATCCCTCTCACCATCACACTCTGACTCACAGTTTCCCTCCCCCCCCCAACTGACTGTCACTACCTTCTCTCCTTACTGCAACATACAGCTCCTTCCTATGCTTTCTCACCTTGATCCTACTCTAATCTCCTTCCCATCCCTTCTCCCTGTGACTGCACTCATCTCCTTTTCCTCTTTCTCAAGCCAAAATCTCCTTAAGAGCCTCCTCTTCCTGGTCCTGACCCCAGATGCCATGGCTCCAGGGCTCAGGCTGATCATGGTTCTGCTAATCAATGACCAGTTCTCCAATGTATACTGCTGATAGGCCCACCAGTAAGCTGACAGCCGTATACGAGGAGAGAAAGGGCCTCTGACTGGAGGAACAACTCCTTGTAAATTCAAGCATGGCAAGGATAAAAAGTCTGGTTTTCATGTTGGGTTTACTCAACAACTGGATTGTTTCGTGAGTTTGGCAAGATAGAACGACCAATATTAACAACACAAGTTTGGCCATCAAGTTGTTTAACAAGCAATAATCTTCCTTAATTGCCAACTCACTGTCAATGAGAAATTCACCAGGACACTTGTCAAAAGCCAAAAAGATGGAGTGAGATGCTCCCCTTGTTAAGATGGACCTCACCAGAATGCTCATCCAAGATGGCCACATGTCTTGCCACAGTCCAAGTCATTCCAAACCAGAGAAGATTCTGCCACATGGTGTTGCAGGGTGAAATAGTAGGTCTTCATTTTCATCATCATCATCAGTTAGAGATTTTCGAAAACATGCTTGAACAAAATCTTTTAGTCAAACAAAGTCTTTTTTTAAAAAGAAACAATCTTGACTCAAATTTGTCTACATTCCAATGTACTGTTTTTGGTCATCCATTTTCATTTCAAATTACAAAAATAAATAGGGTTGCAACTAGCAAATAAAATTGTTGGCATTTTCAAAAATAAATTTGTTAACAGCAGCTGATGTACAGTATTTACAATTAACTCTTCAGTACAAAATAGTCAGGGAACAAAAAGTAGGCAGTCCCAATGCAATGAACAATGCCACTGGAGAAGTGTGATACGGATCCTCTTTTTCAAAATCTGCAGAGAGGTCAAGCATGGCAAGGAGGGACACTGCGCTTGGGGCAGTTAGAGGATGTCTTTGTGACCTGTTACAATGTTTGGTTCACAGAAAGCTAAAATCAGTCAAAAGCAAATATTCTTGAATATATCCCAGTGTTTGACAATGTCTTATACAATTAAATTGATGCTAAAAATATTTACAATTCCACAAACTGAGCTGTTGATTTGAACTGTTCAGTTGGTGTAGTGTACAAAGCAAAGAAACAGATGTTTCCTATTGAGTGAGACTAGGGGAATGCAGTGGAACAGACCAATACATGGCTTACCATATGTATTTTTCAGTGTTTCCAATGTTATGAATTAGGTACCTTTTAGTTTAACCATGAAGCTTGTATCTAAACCTTTAAAACACACTGAGAAATGGACAGCCAAGTTTCAATTCACAATTATAAGAAATGCAGGGTGGTACTTAATGGAGATGAATCAGGTGAAGAACTGTAAGAACTCCACATTACCACCTTTAGGGAAGTCCCACTGTGTTAAATAGAGAAACTGAGGACTGCAGATGCTGGAGATTCAAGGAAAAAAATAGATATGTCGCTATTGAATAGCAGGATAAAGGGCTATGGGAAGAAGGCAAGAAATGGGAGTGGAAGCCAGGATGAGATTAGCCTTGGTAATGTTAAATGGCAGAGTGGGCTCAAAGGGCTGAATTGCCTACTTCTTCTCCTAAGTCCAATATTTCTATTCTGATCAAATTTTAATTTCTTCTTCCACAGTTCAACCTGTGAGCCAGCAAGCCTTATTTAAAGGGCCTGGCATCAGGAAGGATGCCCACTCTGCAATTTAACATGATCATAACTGATCTCATCCAGGTCTCAACTCCACTTTCTTGCCTTCTTCCCTCAACACTTTATCCTGCTTTTCATTAGAAATATATACTGTTCTTCTTGAATCTGTTGATTGATTCTGCCTCCACTGTTAAATGTCACTCATGGACTTACTGACAGCAGCAAGCCTTTTCTGGGAACAAGGAAGGTCTGTGAAGGTGTAAGTCCTGCCTGCTCACAGTTGTATTGAATGGTAGAAGAGAAGGGAGTGAGGGCAAAAAGAGGAAACAGGGAAAGGGGAGGGAGGTGGCTCTAAATGCACCTCCCTTTCCCTCCTGATTCCTGATGAGTCAGACTCATCTATTTCAACATCAAATGCAACCCATTGCTGTCTTTGACTATAAAGGTGACTGGGGCCTGGACTTCTAAACCTCAGCATCCATTCAGGCTGACATAAGCAAGACTACGTAACTTGTTATCCACTGCTGCCACAGGCAGATCATGATCGATTATCAGCCATCACTTAACTGAATAGAAAGAAGAAAGGAGTTGAATGGGTTGCTTTGTTCCTACATGTCAATTACAAATTCATACTTTTTTTAGAACACAGATCATTACAATGCAGTACAGGCCCTTCAGCCCTCGAAGTTGCAGCAACCTGTAAAACCAATCTGAAGCCCATTTAACCTCGACTATTCCATTTTTGTCCATATGTCTATCCAATGACCATTTAAATGCCCTTAAAGTTGGCAAGTCTACTACTGTTACAGGCAGGGCATTCCATGCCCCTATTACTTTGAGTAAAGAAACTACCTCTGATATCTGTCCTATATCTATCACCCCTCAATTTAAAGTTATGTCCCGTCATACTAGCCATCACCATCTGAGGAAAAAGGCTGTCACTGTCCATCCTATCTGATCCTCTGATTATTTTATGTGTCTCAATTAATTTACCTCTCGGCCTTCTTCTCTCTAATGCTAACAGACTCAACTCCCTCAGCCTTTCCTCTAAGACCTTTCCTCCATACCAGGCAACATTCCAGTAAATCCCCTCTACACCCTTTCCAAAGCTTCATTATCCTTCCTATAATGCAATGACCAGAACTGTAGTCAATACTCCAAGTGCGGCCGCACCAGAGTTTTGTACAGCTGCAGCATGACCTCATGGTTCTGAAACTCAATCCCTCTACTAATAAAAGCTAACACACTGTATGCCTTCTTAACAACCCGATCAACCTGAGTGGCAACTTTCAGGGAAACTATGTACATGGACACTGAGATCTCTCTGCTCATCTACACTACCAAGAATCTTACCATTAGCCCAGTCCTCTGCATTCCTGTTGCTGCTTCCAAACTGAATCCCTCACACTTTTTCACATTAAACTCCATTTGCCATCTCTCAGCCCTGCTTTGCAGCTTATCTATGTCCCTGTGTAACCTACAACATCCTTCGGCACTATCCACAACTCCACCGATCTTAGCGTCATCCGCAAATTTACTAACCCATCCTTTTACGCTGTCATCCAGGTCATTTACAAAAATGACAAACAGCAGTGGACCCAAAACAGATCCTTGTGGTACGTCAGTTTTATTGGAACAAAACAAGGTACCTTTTATGCGTACCAGAAGCTCCAGGTTATATAGGTCAGAGGAACTGAATCATACCAGAAGATTTAGTAAAAATGTTGTTGTGGGGACTTTAGGCCAGTCAGTGCTGGGGTTACTGATAGTGGCAGCAGTCTAAACTGAACTAGTCCCATTTACCTGCATTTGACCCATATCCCTCTTAAACCTTCCTATTGATGTACTTGTCCAAATGCCTTTTAGAAGTTGTAATTGTACTCACTGTTACCACTTCCTCTGGCAGCTCATTCCACATACACACCGTCCACTGTGTGAACAAGTTCCACTTCAGGTCCCTTTTAAATATTTCTCTTCTCACCTTAATCCTTTGCCCTCTAGTTTTGGAATCCTCTACTCTGGGGAATAGACCTTGTCTATGCCCTTCACCCTATCTATGCCCCTCATGACTTTATAAACCTCTATAAAGTTACCTCTCAGCCTCTGACACTCAAAGGAAAAACCAGCCTGCTCTACTATAAGTAGTTCTAAGTCTTTCATGAAACTATGATTTGTGGCTTTTAGCAAATTGTTGAAATCATTTAAGCAGCATCTTGTAGTGAATGGGCCTTTTCAACCTGAGATAGATGAAATTGTTTTATAGATGAACAAGGTCAGCGAGTACATCTGAATATTTTTTTTTAAGTCAAGATGTCTGTCATTCTCTTATAATTAACCTTTGTTAAAAAGGGATGGAATATTCCCTGCTCCTGAACATTCAGAACATGGTGAGAAAGTTTGGACAATCGGCTAAGGTGACCAGTGAGGAGCTTCTCAATTTCAATAGCTACAAATTCCATGTTTCAAAAAATTGTTGAGTAGTGAAATAACTCTCACCAGCCAGCAGTGAGTGGTCTATGTGCATGTGTTGGCATGCAGCATCATCCTCATTATTATATCATCTCATCTCAGTAATCTGCAGTTTCCTGTTCTCCCACCCGCCAGATAGATACAAGATGGCAACAATTCCCTGTATAGAAATCAAAGCAATAACCTAGCAATTCCAACTTGTATCACTAGATCTCTATCGGTCAACAACATCTCAGTGTTTGCTCCATGGGCAACAACTACATGCTCTTCCTTTCCCACAGGCCCTCTAGGACCACAATAGCAGAATGGGAAGCTAATTACCTTCTGTCTGGGCAAAGAAAAGAGTTACTGTGGACTGCCATTGCTTGACCGGATGCAGAACTGGACTGTAAAAATGGCATCTCTGCCAAGAATCCCAGGAGGTTCCAATAATGACCAGTAATGACCAGCCTGTAACGAGGACAATATGACAAACAAGGCACCATAAGGGCATTGTAATGAGGCAAGTTTGCGTAATAGGGCTTGAGAAGAGAACTCCTCTATGAAGTTCCACTAAAGTGACAGTCTATTTCTGAAGAAGTGATACTGGACTCAAAACATTAACTCTGTTTCTCTCTCCACAGAATCTGCCAGACCTGCTGAGTTTCTCGAGTACATTTTGTTTGTTTCAGATTTCCAGCATCTTATAAAAGTTTGCTTTTATAAGATTCAGTCCATAGTTGCTGCCACATGTTGCTTTCACAATTTACTTGAATTAAATCACAGTGCTCATTACAATGACAGTAACAAATGGGTGATTGTATTTTTAACTATTGGTGGTTGTGTCAAACAAAAGAATCAGTTACATCCATCAGCAAAAAATTGTGAAACCTTGCCAGGAGAAAGGTTTGGTCATTAACAAGCTCATTCTCATCAGATTTCAGCTTTTTCTCTGTTCAAGCCAACTATAATCGAGTGTTGGCTTCTTATTTAACACAAATGAGAAATTTACAATAAAGGAAGGTTTACTTGTGTTAAACAATAACAGTTTGCTCACATGAAATCTGGATGTTGCAACAAGATATTTGGGTTTTGATTACTTTATAAACAATGCAAACTTTTTTCTAAAGCTTGTCTTTAGATCCTGAAGACGAGCAAAATTTGATAAACACGCCCAGCCAACTGTCAAATATCCTAGATTTTCTTCATCTTGTTTCTTCAGTGCTATTCCTTAGTCAAAAACAAACTAGTTTTGTGAAGAAGGACAGAAAAAGAATTTAACACTGCAAGTGTGAAATAGTGATAGAAAATGCTGGCTCTCCATAGATTTTGCAGTATCTAAAAGATAATGGAACCGTTATCTGAAATCATTCTTTCATTTTCAAATACATTGACCTGATTTATCCTTTATGCTTTTTCTATTTTTATTTGAGTATGCTGGTATAAATGGAGCAAGGTTCATAAATTTTAGAAAAATTGAAATGCCAATTAATACATTCAGACCAGAATATCCAGTTTAACTTATGAATTCTTCAAGCTAATACTAGTTTATTAAATTATTTCAGTAATTCAACTTTGCCAACAGGCATGGCAAGCAATTTTCTCTCAACACAGAATATTTACAGCAAACTGCTATTACATTACAGACTGACAGGAGTTTGTTTCTGATCAGTATCAATGAAAACATGCCAGTGCAGGATCTTTTTTGCTTGATGATCATGTTTTACAAGATAAAGTATTATATTAGATATTCAACATCAACCTCAAAGCTTCTACCCAGTTTGGATAAGGCAAATACATGAAAATTTTATTTAAATGTGTTTTTTATTACACCATAAAAATAATTCTGAAATTAGTTACTTTAAAAAGAAATGTAATACTATGTGAATAAAAACAACTGACTTAGTTTTGACAAGGGTTCACTAACTTGAAACATGTTCTGTTTCTCTCTCCACAAATGCTACCTCACCTACATAGTACCCCTAGAATGCCTGTTTTTATTTCAGATTTCCAGTATTTGTATTAAGCTACAAAACGTTGTTCCCCACTGTAGCTTTTCTTTTTGATAATTAACTTTATTTCAACTAATCAATAATATTCCTTTACTTCTTCCGCAAAGCATATTTTGCTATTTCTTTAGTCCCTATCTCCTCAGGAGCTTATTCTAATATTTGCCTTACTACTAAAGTAAGTTAAAATGGAGAGGTCATGACTACACAGTAACCAAACTGGCGAGCGATTCAAACAAGAAATATGGACTTAGGAAACATTTCTTTCTAAGACTGGAAAACCTCGAAAAAGTCATAAGGTGAATTACTCCATCATCTTTGTGAGTTTGTCTATGTGTATATACAACACACACTTAATCCATGAACTGGTTGCTCCAACTCAATATAAGCAATGAGCTTTAATCAACAAAGCCAGTTCAAATGTCAACAGAAGGCAAATTGAGTAAAGGTAAACAGGGATTGTTTTGTAACATTTCAACCCAAACTGTTGAACAAAAGCACAAATTGATCCCAACTAAGTGGATCACTGCATAAGTCATTTCCCAAGTGGACTTTCCTCTGTATCATAGCAGGCCATAGTCATGAGATGCGGAAATATCTATAATAGTATTAGAGGAAGAAACTATGGAAATACATGGGGACAAACAGAAAATTCCTGAAACTGCACATCATTCAAGGGCAATTAGAGATTAGAGTGAGTGCTAGCCTAACCTGTGAAGCCCACATCTCATGAAATTATATCAAAAACATGCAATATGCTGAGAACATGGACAATGTACATAATGAAGAATGTTACAATGAAGCATTTATGAAATTAAAGATTAAAATCAAAGCAAAAGTTGAATTGAAGACACATTAAAATTTCATAAACAAGAAATAAGACCATAAAACCATAAGACATAAGAGCAGGAGTAAGCCACCCAGCCCATTGAATCTGTTCCACCATTCAAATCAAATTATGGGTAATCTGATAATTCTTAAATTTACATTCCCGACTTTTCCCAATAACCACTGATTTCCTTAATGTTTGAGGATATATCTCAGCCTTGAATATAGTTAACAACCCAGCCTCAACAGTCCTCTGTGGTAAAGAATTCCACAGATTCTCTACTCTCAGAGAAGGAATTCTGCCTTAAACATACGGTCCCTTTTTATGAGATTACTTCCCCCGGTCCTATGAGCATCACCTGCTTCCAGACAACTCTGGAGCCGTTCTAGTTGGCCCTTAAAGGGGCATTTATTTCTAATACTGACAGAACACTCCAGTTGTCTCAGGCAGCTATTGCCTTCCTTCAGCTTCAGGTTTCCCAGCTGCTAAATACAAATAGCTTCCAAAACGGAAGGAACTGAGGTCTCACTTAAATATTACAATCACTGTTCAGGGCTGACTTCAAATCTGCTGCAGATGAGCAATAAATATGCACACTGTCAGTGGTCTGGGGTCACATTTCATATTTTTACAAATTTATTTCTTCTGACCATTCCTGTTCTGTTGGAGGGGAGTGGCAATTTCAATTTAATCTCATTTTGTTGAGGATTGTGCAAATAAACAGACACCCAGCCACATATTACACTTGCGCTCCAATTTACTACATTTTTTACTTAGTGTCATGATCTAATTTGTTGCTCGTCACCAGTAAACCTCCATATTATAAGATGATGTATAAATCATATTGTACAAACCAGAAGTTATACAAACATGATTTACAAGGGGTGAAATAGTGGTTAGCACTGTTGCCTCACAGCACCAGAGACCCATGTTCGATTCTAGCTTTGGGTGACTGTCTGTGAGAAGTCTGCACTGTGTTGACTTGGATTTTCTCCCCATTTCCAAAGATATGCAGGTTAAGTGGATTGGCCATGCTAAATTGCCCTGTCATCTGCATGATAGCCATTGTGAAAGTAAGCTTGATTTTGCCACAACAAAAAAGATTCTTATTTATCTGATAAATCAACTATCCACACAGCTTGTTCATTACACAGATAAAATTAAGATCACTGCTACAATTTCTTTCACAGCTTTAGGCTGATAACTTTGAGTAAATAATTTTTTCTGTACAAGAAATTTTGTTTTCCGGTGTTGTCATGTAAACGTATTGTAAATGGATTTCAGATACAAACTTTAATTTATCACTGACAAAATAAATTTTATTCAATTAAATAGGCAATAAAACCTCACACAAAAACAATCTGTACTTCAATTATTGACAGACATCTTGAGATATTTTAAGTAAAAGGATAAACAGTTGTAGGTAGGGAAATTCTACAACAGAACTCGAGAAATTATATGGAAAAGCCAAGTATGTACTTGATATATCTATGATTTGGAGATGTCAGTGTTGGACTGGGGTGTACAAAGTTAAAAATCATGCAACACCAGGTTATAGTCCAACAGGTTTAATTGGAAGCACTAGTTTTCGGAGCACCGCTCCTTCATCAGGTGGTTGAGAGTACACAATTGTAAGACACAGAATTTATAGCAAAAGTTTACAGTGTGATGTAACTGAAATTATACATTGAAAAATATCTTGACGGTTTGTTAAGTCTCTCATCTATTAGACTAACCATGATAGTTTCTCTTCTTTCATATGTAAATCGCAAAACCTTTTTAAAAAAGTTACATTCTCAGGTTAACTGTAACAATTGGTGTCAGCTCAGATAAGATGTTAAGGTGTTGAGACTGTTAGCCCCCTGTGTTCCCTGTCTGTGCCATAATGTTTAGACTGATTCTAATCTAAAAAGTGAGTTTACAGATACTTTGCTCAAAAACTGCATGAATCCATGTAACTCTAAGTACAAATTCACCCCACAAACGTATATGTGTATGTGTGTGTGTCTGGGTTGGGGGTTTGTGAGTGTCTGAGAGAGTGTGTATATATTTGTGCGTGAGTGTAAAGTGTCTAAGTCTGTGAGAGGATACATGTGGGAGTGTGTGTGTCTGTAGGAGTGTGTGTCTGTAGGAGTGTGTGTCTGTAGGAGTGTGGGTCTGTAGGAGTGTGGGTCTGTAGGAGTGTGTGTGTGTGTGTCTGGGCAGGGGGTTGTGAGTGTCTGTGAGAGAGAGAGAGCGTATGTGTGTGTGTAAGTGTAGTGTGTGAGCAAAGTACAATGTCACACACTCCTACAGACACACACTCCCACACTCTCACATGCACCCTCTCACAGACTTAGACCACTTTACACTCACACACACACACAATCTGTGAGAGGGTGCATGTGGGAGTGTGTGTCTGTAGGAGTGTGTGACATTGTACTTTGCTCAACACTTTACACTTACATACACACATGAGAGAGAGAGAGAGAGAGAGAGAGTGTATGCAAGTGTAAAGTGCTGAGCAAAGTACAATGTCATACACTCCTACAGACACCCACTCCCACACTCTCACATGCACCCTCTCACAGATTGTGTGTGTGTGAGTGTAAAGTGGTCTAAGTCTGTGAGAGGGTGCATGTGAGAGTGTGGGAGTGTGTCTGTAGGAGTGTGTGACATTGTACTTTGCTCAAACACTTTACACACACACATACGCTCTCTCTCTCTCTCTCTCTCTCTCACAGACACTCAACCCCCTGCCCAGACAGACACACACACACACTCCTACAGACACACACACTCCCACATGTATCCTCTCACAGACTTAGACACTTTACACTCACGCACACATATATACACACTCTCTCAGACACTCTCAAACCCCCACCCCAGACACACACACACAAACAAACAAACACACACAAAAACCCACATGCACACCAACATATATACGTTTGTGGGGTGAATTTGTACTTGCAGATTTACATTGTACTTTGCTCGAAAACTGCATGAATCCATGTAAGACTCTGTTAACTCACTTTTTAGATTAGAATCAGTCTAAACATTATGGCACAGACAAGAAACACAGGCGGCTAACACCTTCAACATATTATCTGGCTAACACCAATTGTTACAGTTAACCTGAGAATGTAACTTTTTAAAAAAAGTTTTGCGATTTACATCTGAAAGAAGTGAAACTATCATGGTCATTCTAACAGTGTAAAACCAATGACTGTAGATGCTGGAAACCAGATTCTGGATTAGTGGTGCTGGAAGAGCACAGCAGTAGAAGGAGCTTCGAAATCAACGTTTCGGGCAAAAGCCCTTCATCAGGAATAAAGGCACTGAGCCTGAAGCGTGGAGAGATAAGCTAGAGGAGGGTGGGGGTGGGGAGAAAGTAGCATAGAGTACAATGGGTGAGTGGGGGAGGGGATGAAGGTGATAGGTCAGGGAGGAGAGGGTGGAGTGGATAGGTGGAAAAGGAGATAGGCAGGTAGGACAAGTCCAGACAAGTCATGGGGACAGTGCTGAGCAGGAAGTTTGGAACTAGGGTGAGGTGGGGGAAGGGGAAATGAGGAAACTGTTGAAGTCCACATTGATGCCCTGGGGTTGAAGTGTTCCGAGGTGGAAGATGAGGCGTTCTTCCTCCAGGCGTCTGGTGGTGAGGGAGCAGCGGTGAAGGAGGCCCAGGACCTCCATGTCCTCAGCAGAGTGGGAGGGGGAGTTGAAATGTTGGGCCACTGGGCGGTGTGGTTGATTGGTGCGGGTGTCCCGGAGATGTTCCCTAAAGCGCTCTGCTTGGAGGCGCCCAGTCTCCCCAATGTAGAGGAGACCGCATCGGGAGCAACGGATACAATAAAGATATTAGTGGATGTGCAAGTAAAACTTTGATGGATGTGGAAGGCTCCTTTAGGGCCTTGGATAGAGGTGAGGGAGGAGGTGTGGGTGCAGGTTTTACAGTTCCTGCGGTGGCAGGGGAAAGTGCCAGGATGGGAGGGTGGGTTGTAGGGGGGCGTGGACCTGACCAGGTAGTCACGGAGGGAACGGTCTTTGCGGAAGGCGGAAAGGGGTGGGGAGGGAAATATATTCCTGGTGGTGAGGTCTGTTTGGAGGTGGCAGAAATGTCGGTGGATGATTTGGTTTATGCGAAGGTTGGTAGTGTGGAAGGTGAGCACCAGGGGCGTTCTGTCCTTGTTACGGTTGGAGGGGTGAGGTCTGAGGGCGGAGGTGGAGGATGTGGACGAGATGCGTTGTAGGGCATCTTTAACCACATGGGAAGGGAAATTGCGGGTTTCTAAAGAAGGAGGCCATCTGGTATGTTCTGTGTTGGAACTTGTCCTCCTGGGAGCAGATACGGCGGAGGCGGAGGAATTGGGAATACGGGATGGCATTTTTGCAAGAGGTAGGGTGGGAAGAGGTGTAATTCCAGGTAGCTGTGGGAGTCGGTGGGTTTGTAAAAAATGTCAGTGTCAAGTCGGTTGTCATTAATGGAGATGGAGAGGTCCAGGAAGAGGGGGGAGGTATCAGAGATGGTCCAGATAAATTTAAGGTCAGGGTGGAATGTGTTGGTGAAATTGATGAATTGCTCAACCTCCTCGCGGGAGCACGAGGTGGCGCCAATGCAGTCATCAATGTAGCGGAGGAAGAGGTGGGGAGTGGTGCCGGTGTAATTACGGAAGATAAACTGCTCTACGTAGCCAACAAAGAGACAGGCATAGCTGGGGCCCATACGTGTGCCCATGGCTACCCCTTTGGTCTGGAGGAAGTGGGAGGATTCAAAGGAGAAATTGTTAAGGGTGAAGACCAGTTCGGCCAAACGAATCATTCTAACAGATGAGAGACTTAACAAACAGTGTAATTTCAGTTACTTCACACTGTAAACTTTTGCTATAAATTCTGTGTCTTACAATTGTGTACTCCACAATCACCTGATGAAGGACCGGTGCTCTGAATGTTAGTGCATCCAATTAAACCTGTTAGACTATAACCTGGTGTTGTGAGATTTGTAACCTGATATATCTAAACCTTGATTAGGTTTGAAGTTTTCACTCAATTCTTTGTTATTTTTTAAAGAGTTAATGCTGTTCAAAATATATTCAGAATAATGAAACTACACATGGGAGGAGCTAGATCATTGATGATGCAACATCAGCCATGGTACAGAAACTGGCTCAGTGCTGGCAACAAATATAATTTAGAAATTATGAGAACATTACTACCATGACCAACATATTATGCTCAGAATCCGCTTTCCTTTCCAGAGCACTATTTAAAATATGCATAATAATCACAACTTTTTCAGCAAGTTTTCTATGTACAGCATTCATTTGAAGTCAGCAGTGGTGACAATTATTATATGTTATTTATAATTTCATGACATTCAACATGATGTACAAATAGGAACCTCTCACATTAAACAGGAAAGTGGGTGGATTTTAAAGTATTAAAATATTACTCACACCTAGTAAACTTTATCTTTCCTTTTAAGATCTGTTTAGATTGTGACACACTCTACTGTAGGGTTTAAAGAACATTGATCTCAAAAGACATTTCCATTTAAAAATCTTTAAAATTTGCATTGATAGTAGTCGAAAGTATCTGAGGATTAAAAAAAAACCATGACAAAAAGCAATTAATACACATAGTTATTTTTAAAACACTTAAAAAAAAATCAAGTGCCAAAAATTTAGCCTAATTTCCAAAATATGGTAGGAAAGATAAAATATACTACCTTTGGAAGCAGACTAGAAACAAAGTTTCAATGAAAAGCTTGGAGATTGCTGGTGCTGCCCCGTACATATCTTTTAGTATATTAAGTTACACAGAAATGCATCTCTGGTTATTTCGTCATGTGACTATTGGCACAAGAATCATCCGACAACCTTAGAAATAAAGGCGGTGCAGAGCTTGGTCAGAAATTTATGGCCACAGTCCTTTCTCAAGATTGAAAGAAGAAAAGTTGTTCCAGGAATAATTTAGTTCACCAGAAGGAACAAGGTTCTTTTCAGAATTCAGCTTTCAGAAGCACAAGGATATCTACACAGGGAGCCTGAGAGGAGAGCTACATGACTCAAAGTCTTCCATTTATAGTCATTCGGGCAGTGAATAGGCACATACCAAATGCCACAAGGCATATTCAAGTCCTTTCAATCAACAACCCTGATGTTTATTTTATCTTTGACACTGAACACTATAAAGACTCATCGCAAAAACACATATGCGTGTACTGTCATTAATTACATTCTCCAGCATTTTCAACCACAATGTTTATTTGGGTAATTTACTGGAAAAAAAATTGGTAAGAAAAATATTAACCTTAATTGCCTTTACTTGTCTAAAGTTTTAACAATATATTAGATTTTGAATAAAATCAGTGCATTTCAGTGGCTCTGCAGTGCATTTATGAAAGGAATGGTGAAAGAAAGATTGTCAAATGGAAGTTCGAGTGTGAGACACTTCTGCTAAAAGGAGTGTGTGCAGACTGTGGGGATTCTCATACATCCCAATCAGGTCCCCATTATGTCTTCATTGTTAGAGTAGAAGGTGAGGGTCACCTCCCATCAAGTAAAGGACAGCTTCCTTTCCCACAGAACCACGCCAGTCAATCAAAAACCCTGAAAGACGAGCCTTATTCTGCAACCATGATTGAGTACTAATGTCATTTAGATTCAACAAAAGCCCAAAAAGAGAAAAAAGTGCATTACTAATGTCACCCTCAGAAAAGACAATTAAACGGAAAGTGCTATTTTGTGAAGAAAGGATTGGGTGGGGGTGGGGAAAAAATACAAGCAGATTTGTCAGCACTTTAAAATGTTTAAAATAAACTTCTTCAATATTGCAACACCGTAACATGGTATTTGCAGTAGTTTTAATGACGAATGTTTGACTTAGTTGATTTATTAATGGCTCTCTTCAGTACAAACAGCCATTGAAGATTATTATTTAAAGCTCTTAAATACAGGATGTTAAAAGTCAGATGTCTGTTCAAATCCATAAGCACATATGCTTTAATAAAACCATTTTCCTTTTGATAATGTTGTGTAGCAATTTAATCATTGGAGTGCCGCATTTCCTTATGATTCTGAAAAAAATGCTTCAAAATGTTTGTTTTTGCCTTTCCGTCCACAAAGTCAACAGAATGTTCCTGTCCAGAACGTACGCAAACAAGTAACTGACACAGAGGTAAATCAACTGCAGAGACCTTCATACAGGGAAGCACTTCTTATTCCTCTATTTATAATCATATAGAATGGCAGCTCATCCAGAATTGTAAAGTCAAAGCAAAACAGCTTATGGTCAAGGTTTCCAAACTGCCCCTCCACTACCCCACCATTAATAGCAAGAGTGGTGCTACTACGACAATAACATTTCAAATAAGAATGTAAATTATATTTAAAAAGTCACCTTTCTGTGCAGTATATATATATATGATCATTCATGTAAAAAGAATTCTGTCACAATAAACACTATTTTTTCTGACCCATTATCCTCATTACAAGATGATCGATGAATAACTGGATAGCTAATTCAGCATAGCCTTTTCACAAACAGGATTCCTCTTTTCAGTCTTGTACAGTTCATTATACGGAATGTTTATTTTTTTCTTTTTGCACATCTAAATATAAAGTTCTTGAGAAATGGAAAGTGAAGAGGGAAGTCATTGCTATAAAAACAAATCACTTGAAGACTGACAAAAGAGATAGCATTTTTCCATAGAGAATTCAATGGTTGTTGAACCCCTGATTGATGTCACCCCAATATTCACTTGGCTTTTGAAACAGACTTCCTTCTCACGACTCCTGTCTAAGAAAGAAGGCCATTGTGACAGAAAGATCTAGAAGATGGACAATGACAGACTGCTTCACAACTTTCATGAGAAAGAGATTAATGCTGATAAAATTGTTGGAAGTGAAAGGTTGACCAAGTTAAATAACTAATTATCCTTGCTGCTTGAAATCAATTTTAGACCAGCAGAAAATGATAGCAGTTCATATATTCATTTAAAGCTGAAACATATTCCTTAATACTTGTGTTTAACTTCTGTACTTTTCCTATCATTATTTCAGTATCCATGTATCCATCAGACAAGCAAACATCACTCTCCTCAGGTAGCAGTTAGTACTGCATTATCACAGAATGGGTTGTCTGAAGGGTCTGTTTCCATGCTGTACATCTCTATGACTCTAATACAAGGTGATGAGTGTGTCTAAGAACAGGAATCCATTGTATGTCAAACTGTTCATCAGACTTTAAAACTAAGAAACAAATAATGGGACTCCTGTACAAATCACTTAATAATGTGAATTTGGCTTATTTGAACATTTTATTCTTGCCGAGGTGCTAGGGAACCCAGTAATAGCCAGAAGGTGAAGAGGAGGAGGGGGAGATTAAAGAGTCACATTGAAATGGTAACCAAAATTTAAAACGGAAGGTAAAATCTAAGTAACTTATCCATGTTAAAATATTTAAATGAACAATGCACCACTTGGGTGCAGTTTGATCATCTCCTTATGTTCTTGTTTGTTCTTTGAAGATGGCCATGTTCATCATCAGGGGTGTTTGATAAGGTTCTTGTAGACGTGCAGGTGATTAATGTTGATCTGCACTCAGAAGGTTCTATTGCAAACAAGTCAGGATGTCTCGTATGAATGAGTTTTGGAAGATTGTCTGTCTTGGGATTTCCCCATCATATCTTTCCTCTGTGTCATTGATTTACACTTGCTCTTGAGGGAGGTAACACCACTTTTTATATGGCTGTGCCAGCTGCAACAACCCTGGGTTAGCTTTTCCTAGGATTCAAGGTCAACCTCAACATTCCTGTTCAAAGTGCAAGTGGGCAGGCTTGAGTTTAGATTTGAGATTTTTTAAACATCCATCTGACACAATCTTTCCTGTTTTTGGAGGTTACAACTTCCCCCAATGAACTTCCAAAGACATTGCTGGAACAGCAAAAGGAGACTGCAAAATCCCATCTATTCATGAGATTCTATTAAGTTAACCATTAATAAATAACCATTAATAAATCACAAGATCATGTTGGAAACATGACTATATAGAACTCAGCTCGGAGTTTGATATGAGATTTATTTACCCATTTTTTAAAATTTATGGGACGTGATGGGTCACTAGAAAAATCAACAATTATTGCTATTGTTAATTGCTCCTAAGAACCTCATGGTGAGCTGCCTTCTTCAACTGCTGCAGTACATCTGGCATAGCTAGACCTACAATGTTGAGGAAGGGAGTTCCAGGATTTTGACCCAGTGAAATAACTCCAAGATGATGTGTGAGGAGCTTTCAGGTGGTGGTGTTCCCACATATCTGCCACACTTGTCCTTTTAGGTGGTAGCGGTTGAGAGTTTGGAAGGCGCTACAAGAACAGCCTTGGTGAGCTGCTTCTGAGCTTGTAGATAGTATACTCTGCTGCTGCTGCGGTATTGGTAGTGGAGGGAGTGAACAGTTAAGCATGTGAATGGGATGTTAATCCAAGTAATTTAAAACAAACAACTGTGGATGCTGGAAATCTGAAACAAAAACAAACTGCTGGCGAAGCTCAGAAGGTCTGGCAGCTTCTGTGGTAAGAAAGCAGAGTTAATGTTTCAAGTCCAGTGACTATTCATCAAAACAGATTACAGGTAGGAAAAGGTTTGGGGGTGGGGGGGGTCGAGCACATAAGTGGGGAAAGAGCCAAAGAGAGCTATGAAAAGTGTGGACAATTGAGATCATTGATAGTAGGCCAGGACAGAAGTGATAATGAGAACTGAGAGTAGGAGAGAATGGGTAGGTTGTGCTATAAGCAACCTATGTCAATGATAGGACTGGCTGTGTGGTTGGTATAAAACATGGAATGACAGAATCAGGACAGAATATATTGGTGTGGGAGTGAGGTGGTTTGTTGAAGTAGTAGACAACTGGAAGCTCCGGGTCATCATTATGAATGGAAGGTAGGTATTTTTCAAAGCAAACATGATCTGACATTAGATTAGATTAGATTACTTACAGTGTGGAAACAGTCCCTTCGGTCCAAAAGTCCAACCGACCCGCCAAAGCGTAACCCACCCAGACCCATTCCCCTACATTTACCCCTTCACCTAACCCTACAGGCAATTTAGCATGGCCAATTCACCTAACCTGCACATTTTTGGATTGTGGGAGGAAACCGGAGCACCCGGAGGAAACCCACGCAGACATGGGGAGAATGTGCAAACTCTACACAGAGTCGCCTGAGGCAGCAATTGAACCCAGGTCTCTGGCGCTGTGAGGCAGCAGTGCTAACCACTGCGCCACCATGCTGCCAGTGCTGTCTGTGTTTCATCTCCCCAATAGAGAGCAGACCAATGTTGACCTAACTCAGCTGCTTTATCTCAGGTGACGTAGAGTTTCTTCAGTGTTACTACAGTTGCACAATCCAGGCAAATGAGAGTATTCCATCAGATTCCTAACTTGTGTCTTGTAGCTTTTCTATCAGTTTTCTCACTTTATTCCACTTTTCTTGAACGTATTGATTCTAAAGTAGATTCTACAAGATCTCTCTGCTTCCCTCTCAAAATTCCTGAAGAAGGGCTCATGCCCGAAACATCGATTCTCCTGCTCCTTGGATGCTGCCTGACCTGCTGCGCTTTTCCAGCAACACATTTTCAGCTCTGATCTCCAGCATCTGCAGTCCTCACTTTCTCCTCCCCTCTCAAAATGACAAACAAGTCCTAGGCAACACTTAAAAGGCATCTGGATGGATATATGAGTAGGAAGGAGAAAGTGAGGACTGCAGATGCTGGAGATCAGAGCTGAAAATGTGTTGCTGGAAAAGCGCAGGAGGTCAGGCAGCATCCAAGGAACAGGAGAATCGACATTTCGGGCATAAGCCCTTCTTCAGGGCTTATGAGTAGGGAGGGTTTGGACGGGTATGGGCCAGGTGCTGGCAGGTGGGACTAGATTGGGTTGGCATGGACGAGTTGGACCGAAGGGTGTGTTTCCGTGCTGTACATCTCTATGACTCTATAACTAAGTCTTGGTATAACGCCCATTACAGAAGAACACCACTAGATTCAACTCTGCCGTCATTTGAAATTTATGTATGCCCAGCAGTGGATAATCTTCAAATGCAGGTAGAACTCTGGTTGATTAGCTACTCCCTTACTAATCTTGCTCCTGTCTTCTTGGTCAAAGTAAATTATCTTAGGTGAAGGCTATGAATCTAACCAGACTTGACTGTTCATTAAACCTGAGTAACTTATTTCCAGTGAACAAAGACCTGATCTGTTTTGATGTGGAAATGCAATTCCAGAGAATGATGAATAACACTCACCTACTCTAGTTAATTCCTGAATAAATTCATTTGCAGTGGCTAATCAAACAATTGTTTTCTACAAACTCCCTGTGACTTTGTTGGTTTTGACCTGATCACCATGAAATGTTCTGGGTGAACGGACTTTAAACAAGGTAGTCTGCACAGGAATCATTCCAGCAGTGACTAATACTGTGCTTTTTACAATGTAAGGTAACTCATTTGGTATCTCAGAGACAGCTGAAGTTTTTGTTTCCTTTTCTTAAAGGTTGCAGATGATGCAAGTAAATAAGAACAAAATAAAGACATTACATGATGCTGTACACTTTTTCTTTTGTCTACTCCTTGCATTATTATTAAGCAACAATTAAACTTATTAGAGGGAAAAATGTTTTGCTAGTAATTAGTTATACAGAGTCAGTCAGGACACAACATTTTCTTTATCCCTGCTTCTGTCCCTTAATCCGTGTAAAACAAATGCAAATCTGCTTTAAAAATATCTACTGCACAGAAGCTCTATTTTGCTCAACTTGTAAATCATTCAATTTACTTAAAGCATGCAAAATTTAAATATACTTTCATTTATCACATTTTTTTCAATCTCTGCCAATTCAGAAGTTTTTTTAGTTGCAAACAATGTTACCACAGGGTGCCAAATCTTGAGGGAAAGCCCTATATAGTCTGGTGTCACGAAAGGTTTGACAAGCTGTGCCAAATGGCTTCTTCAGAATGCAAGATTTTAATGAAGTGACTGGCTTCTTTGTGCTGCAACTGAACAGCGCAGATGGAAAGCTTTCTGCCAGCAGAGAAGTAAGTGCTGGTTTTGCTGTATGAAATTTCACACATACTCTTGCCTGCTACATAACCCTACATGTAAATCTTCAATTCACAGCAAATTCTTCCAACAGCTTTAATATATTAAATAAATATTGAAACAATTTGTCAAGTAACATTTGAAGGAAGTGCCACCAGTGCAGTCACAAAGACTGAAAACCTATACAAGTCACTACAGCTGTCAACATTCCTCCCTCCCTCCCAAATTAAATTACATGGATGAAATGCATGTAGAATTTTAAGAGGTTAAGCATGCCACATGATTCAGTTATATAGGACAGAAGTACCACAAAACTATAAAAAATATTTTCTTAAATTGTGTGGTGCCCAATTATGCCAGCTGTGCACCATGCGAGTTTGCTGGATTGGGGGCTGGGGTTTGATCACTGAGTCCTTCTGCTCTTTTCTATGTTTGCACAGTTCAACGTTCCTGTCAAGATATTTTCGAGTTGAGGCATAAAACTTAAGATAATGATTTAACAGTCACTATTTTCTTTTTTCTTTTTTTTGTCTTAATGGCTCCATACAAGGCAGAAGAAACAGAATGCAATAAATGCTGAGACTCTGCAATAGGTACAAGTTTATCTTAACTATAATGCTCAGATAATATGTCAATATATAAATTCCACATAACACTCGCCTCAGGTCTATAGAATAGCAAAAGGACAAATATAATGTGAATCTGGAAACAGTTTTCTCTAAACTAGGGTAGTAAAATCTAACCTTAAACTCCAGTTTCCACAAGCTTAACTTTAATAGTTTCTTCATTTTTGATACTGTCCATTTAAGAAATAAATACATCATACACCATAGCCAATAATTTGGTAAATTGGCCATTAAATGAAAGGTTTAATTTTGAGAATATACACAAAATAGCTTGGAAATATGGAACTCTAAGCAAGAGATATGTTAAACAAAACAATGGTATATCGTGTTAACTGGTAGAAAGACCCTCAACTTAAGGTAGATCAATCACTAAAACTGACAGGAAAGATTGGTGAAGTGAAAAATGTCAAATGAGGTGCTTACAATTGGCAGGAACATATAGACAATTGAAAAATTAGGAATAAGAGTAAATGAAACACGATTTATCCACCTGTGTAATAGCTTAGCCGGGAAGGTCACTAAGCAGATACATAAATGGATTTGAGAGAAAATAAAGGAAGGCGGCTATATGGTATGCTGAACAGGATCAATCTAATGCAAAAACAATGGGTTTATTGGGCCCAATTATGTTTTAATGCTTCTAATTTTATTTAATAGCACAAATATTACTACCTTATGGATGGAGGTTTGTAATCACCAAATAAAACTTATGCTACAGATTTACCAAGCAATACCAATGTGCAATGAGAGAGAATCTAACCACTTCCTCTTGATGTCTAGTAGCATTTATATTGCTGAATGCCCCCACTATCAATATTTTGGAGTCACCGTGACAAGCCACAGAAATACTGTGTGTGGAGGATATGTTCAGAGGCTGGGAAGTTTGTGGTGAGTAACTCATTTCCTTACTCCCAAAACCTATCAATTACTACAAGACACAAAACAAGATTTGCGCAGTCATTAACACTAAAGAAGCACAGCCCCATTTAAGACAAAGTAGCTGATTTGATTGGTATGGCACCCAATCCATCAATGATGGAAGCACAGTGGCAACAGAGTCAGTCAGCCATAACATACAATGCAACAACTCACCAAGGCTCTTCAATTGACATCACAATTGACATTCTGCCAGCAACAGCAATGTTACTATCACCATGGCAGGTCAAATTGAATTGTGTAGATGATATAATCCATGAAAACAACACAAGAAAAAGGTACAATAATTATCCTCAACAACGTGTTAAATACTAATTAACAGTTTAAAGCATCTTCTAATACCGCAATCTCCATTATCTAGGAGAGCAGGCACAGCAGTGGAAACACCAACAGTTATCAGTTCCCCTCCAAGTTAGAGAATTTCTTGACTTGGTATTATTTCATCATTCCTTTACTATCACTGGGTTAAAATTCTGGAACCTCCTCCTTAATAGCACATAGGGTGTATCTGCACTATGTTGAATTAAAATATTAAAAATTAAAACATGATTCACTATCACTTTCTCAACAACAACTAGGTTTGAACAATAAATGATGGCTGCTCAGCAACACTCAAATTCCAAAACCAAATAACTTAAGAACTGCTCACACAGTTTTCATAAAGGAATTAAAACAAATCCTTCATACAATAAAGAATATAATGATAAGAACGGGAGGTAGAAAACAGTCAAGGATGGTGAGATTATATTCTGAAACAGGCGTAAATGTGCAAAGTAAAACAAATGATTACTTTTCATTCCACTAGTATTATATTGTTAGACCTTACAGTCAAATTAACTTGCAATATATTTTTGCACTAAAGTACCGAAGAAGTATCCAATAATTAGAATGAACAATTCTGAAAGAAGATGATATCTGAAAAAGAAAATATCACATTTGACATTCTGCCAGCAACAGCAATGTTACTATCACCATGGCAGGTCAAATTGAATTGTGTAGATGATATAATCCATGAAAACAATACAAGAAAAAAGTACGATAATTGTCCTCAACATTAAAAACTAATTAACAGTTTAAATTACATTTAGAGCGTGAGATTTCTTATTTATTAAGACATCATCACTTCCTGTATTGGTACCATTCTCACCTGTGGAGCTGGTGCCCCTACCACTGCAGCTCATTTTTAATAATACCAGGATATCCTTGCCAGCCGAATGAAAAATAGTTCCTGACTTTAAATACAATATAGCTCGCCACTGCTTCATTTCGGGCTTCAAATGTATACCAAATGCCTTGTGTTACTTTATTCCAATAGCATCTTATTACCAGCTCAAGTTTCCTTTCAAAACTTACTTCAATTTTGTCTGTTTTGGCATCACCCCAGTAAAGTTTGCCTTCAGCATAGTCCAATGCCAAGCCATTGGGCCAACCCAGAGAGGTATTTACTAAAATTATTCGGTCAGAGCCATCAAGGTTTGCACGTTCCATCTTCGGGTTTTCACCCCAATCTGTCCAGTACATGTAGCTGCAAAAATATTGATAAAATTAATTATTTTGTGAAGTAAACTAGATTAGATTAGATTACATTACAGTGTGGACTAAAAGCAACACAAATTACTGCTTTCTTTACAATAATGATCCAGACATTCCGATGGTGCGTTTTTGTCAATGGATCAACTTCGCAATAGTTGGCACTCAAAAACAGCAAAACAATTTAACACTTGTATACTTTAAAACACTGCATGCAAAAAATCATTTTTTTAAATTCTGATGTAATATTTAAATAATATTTAAATAGCGATTACCCTAAAAACCTTTGCACACCTACCCAGTCACTGGATTAAGGACAATAGCTCGAGGTTCATCGAGACCTTCTGCTATCAGTATTTTTCTAGATGTTCCATTAAGTCTGGTCACTTCAATGCGGTCAGTTCCTGTATCAGTCCAATAAAGATTTCTTGCTATCCAATCAACAGCTATTCCATCTGGGTGGTTAATTTCTGTAGTTACCAATGTCTGGGCCCCTGAGCCATCCAGTAATGCACGACGAATAGCTCTAACTTCATCATCCGTCCAGTAAATATATCCCTCCACTGGATCGTAGTCTATTGCTATTGTATGTCGAATATCATCAAGCTGAAGAATAATATCTGTGAAATCTGGCATGTCTAAGGAGATGAGTCGTAAGTCTGTTCTTCTGGCAAGCAGCAAGACCTCTTCAGCACCTAATGTAAGGGCAGAATAAACATTAATTCCAGGATTGCCTTTAAACACTTATCATCTAAGTAAGCAGGTTAAAAGGACCTGATAGACATATACAGCCTCCAAGACTCAATCCCAGAGCTTCAACAATTCCAGATCATGATCGCTGCCCCCAAATGTTTGAAACAGCAGCTGTACATTCTACAATTAACAGAAAATATTAATAGCTAATTCTGCCATGGCCATTTCCAACTCCACTTGACACATCTTTTGCAGCTTCACTTGTTGCATGACCTCTTTTTACCTTGCAGCTTCCTTTAACTTTATTGTTTAATTACTTTTCCCATCCATCATATCCCAGTTTTTCCCTTTATATTCTTCTCTCCCAGCTTCCATGAAATATGAAATCTGTTTTGCTATTCAACTAAATAAAGACACAACTTTTACTCAATGCCATTTTCCTAAGTATCCTCTTTTTTAATGCCATTAACATCTAGAAATCTATGCAACTGTTTTGAATACACTAAAGGACAGTTTACACAGCTTGCTGCAGTGGAAAATTCTAAACATTTCTCTACCCAGGTGAAACATCTTTCCTGCATCTACTCTGGTGTCCTGTATGAATTTTTTGACGCTTCAATTGCATCATCTCTCCTACTAACCTTTGGAGCACGGCCTCTCAATCTCTCCTTACAGAGCAATCCTGCCATCCAGTCTTTTTTAATTCATTCAGGAATGTGGAGAGTGTTGGCTGGGCCAACATTTATTGCCCTTCCCTAACTGCTGTTGAGAAGGTGGTGGTCAACTGTTTCCTTGAAACTCTGAAGTCCATGTGGTACACTCACAATGCCATTAGAGAGAGGAAGATTCAGAATTTTGACCCAGCAACACTGAAGAAACAATGATATATTTCCAAACCAGGCTTGGATTGGGACTTACAGATGGTGGTGGTCCAATGTAACTGCTGGCAGTGGTCATGGGTTTGGAATGTACTGTGTAAGGAGACTAGGGGAATTTCTGCAGTGCATGTTGTAGATGGTACACATGGCAGCTACTGTTAAGGGAAGTCACTCTCATCTCACCTCACCTCCAGAATTCAGCTCTTTTGTTCATGTTTGAACGAAGGCTAATAAGGTCAGGAACTGAATGGCAGTGATGGAACTTTGAATTATTGCTCAGCAAGTGCTGCTTGATAGCACTGTTCATAACCCTTTCCAGCACTTTATTAATGATCAAGAGTATTGTGATATGGTAGTAATTGACTAGGTTGGGTTTGTTATTTGAAGGTTCAGGACAAACCTGGGCAATTTTCCATACTGCCAGGCAGATGCCAGTGCAATAGCTGTATTGAAACAGCTTGGCTAGGAGTGTGGTAAGTTCTGGAACACGTGTCTTCAGCATTATTGCTGGCATCTCGTCAGGACCCAAAGACTGCAGTATCCAGTGCCTACAGCTGTTTCTTGAGATCACGTGGAGTGAATTGAATTGGCTGAAAACTGGCATCTGTAATGCTGTGGACTTCAGGAAGAGGACAAGATGGATCTTCCATTTGGTATTTCTGGCTGGAGATTATGTGAATGTGTCAGCCTTATCTTTTGCACTGATGTGCTCGGCTCTCCAATCATTTACGAAGATATTTAAGCCGCCTCCATCTCCAGTAAGTTGTTTAGCTATCCACCACATTCATGATTGGATGTGCCAGGAGTGCATTGCTCAGATATGATACTTTGGTTGTCAAATTGGTTAGTTCTGTGTAACACTTGCTGCTTATACAGTTGGGCACACAAGTAATCCATGTTGATGACACAATGGACATCTCATATTTAGGTATGTCTGGTGCTGGTACTGACTTGTCCATCTGTACTCTTATTAAACCATGGGTGATCCCCTGGTCTGACGATGACGGTGCAATTGGGGATTTGTGGGACCTTGAATTTATATGAGATCACATTTAAGTCTAATTTTGCTGCTGCTGCTGATGGCTCACATGCCTCATGGATGTCCATCTTGAGTTCATAAATCTGTTTAATAACTGTCCCATGTCGCACAGCTGTACTGCCATGCAACACTATAGAGGCATCTGAAATGTTAAGATGGACTTTGGCTCCACAAGCACTGTGAAGTGGTCACTCTTCCCAACACGGTCATGGACAGGTACATCTGCAACTGGTAGACTCATGAGAAGTATGTTTTTTGCTCTTGGTGTTTCCTCACCATATGCTGTAGACTCAATCTAGCAGTTGTCTCCTTGAGGCCTCAGTTATCTGGGTCAGTGGTGGTGCTGTCAAGCCACACCTGAAGTCCAGAACACTAAAGCCCCCTGGAGTACATTGTGTTCCCTTGCCATTCTCAGTGCTACCTCTAAGAGGTCTTCAGAATGGAGGAGTCTTGTATCACTAATTTTGGAACTGCTACATTTGATCCTTACACCTAATTCGACAATAATGCTTATGAATAGCAAGGTTCCACTGAGGCGGTGAGAGATGTCAGGCCTCTACTCAAAATGTATCAAAATTGTCAAGATGCAATATGTGCAAGATCACAATACCACATTGCACTTCCTCTGTGATGAAATCAGTCCTGTCGCCTGGACCGTACAGTTTGCTAACACAGCTGGCTCCACCCAGGTGCAGGGTGCTATAGACTTTACACACATCATATTACAAGCACCTAACAAATACGACTTCATCAATAGTAAAGTGCTCCATTTGGTCAATATGTAAGTCATTTGAGATCATGGCTATCACATCTTGGATATCTATGCCAGGTAGCCTGAGAAATGTCATGATACCTAGATTCTTGAGAACCACTTCATTTGAAGGGTGGATGCCTTACAAGGATGGTCACTTGGAGACAAAGACTAACCTCAGCAACCATGTATAAATAGCTCTGTTACACAACCTCCAGACTGGCACCGAGAGTAGATACAATGCTGTCAAGGCTCATTCTCTATCAGGGCTACTGTGGAGCAGACAATAGTCCTCTTGAAGATGAGGTCCTGGTGGTTGGATTGGTTTCAGGGTATTTTGGGGGATGGGGGGAGGTGGAAATGTTCTTGCAGTACAGTGCAGACAGAGTGTGCCACAGAATTCTTGCATGCTGTGCCCTACAAAACTGGAGCAGGCAAAGAGGAAATGTGATGGACTCTGCAAAGCTGGGAGAATGGTTGCAGTCTTCAGTCTTCTACCACCATCATCATCATCATCATAGAGCAGTACAGCAAAGGGCACAATAAGCGAGACAGGACTTGATTGACAGTTTCAATTGTTCTGATGAAGAGTCACCAGACATGAATTGTTCACTCTGCTTTCTTCCCACAGATGCTGTCAGACCTGCTGAGATTCTTCAGCAATTTCTGTTTTAGTTGCAATACATCTGAGTTAGGTGAATGGAACATTCATTAACTGTAAATCAGTTGTTGCTCAAAAGGCAAGGAGCTCTAGTTTAGTCCCAGAAGTGAATGCAGCTTTATTTTGTCTGCTCTTTCTTCACTTTTCCTGCTGTTCAATGAAAGTTATCATTAACAACTGTGAGGGCTTCACAACATGTGATACTCCCACTTTGAACAATGACAAGATGTTATGTTGCGATGGATGATGGGGGAAATGGCCAGATAGCTATTCTTGTAATGGCAGCTACAAGGACAGTCAGACAGGTAACGATTAAAAATGCCAACATATTTATAATGAAGTATCACTTATGCCATCTGCATGCATTTTGAAGCTGTTCACATTTGTTTTGCTCCCAGGACATCTATTGTAAAGGATAATTCCTAGCTGACACTGTTTGACCTAGTGCACTGGGCTGGGCTTTAATAATGGCCTTCTTAATATGGAGGGACACCTGGAAGGTCCCTTTTGTGAGCAAGATAATACAACAGCAGCACATAGAGACATGGTACATCTTTAATTAAGTGAGTTGTGGAGAACTGAGAAATAACTCAGGGCTTGCAGAGAGAAACCCTGCATGAAATTCCCAAAATTAATATTTATTGACAATTTTTGGAACAATTTAGGCCATAGTTTTTGATACATTTTGCAAAGGCTTATTGAACAGTTTATAATTTTGTCAGATTGACATTGTTTATCTGTCTTTTTTAAAAAACATACTCCTTTCATAAATGAAGCTCAACTATCAAAAAGTTTTATTTGAATATATCATTTCATAAATAACATTTGACCAAAAGGTTTTATCAGGAGTAAAACACTTATTTTAAATCTGTAATATTTTGTGCCTGGACATTTCACACATCAGCTTGATCATACGTTCTCCATACTCAAGTCTAGCATTCTTTCATCTTGACAATTATTTATTCTGTTGGAAAAAGATTAAAGTGACTTTTTCTGGCAACATTTTGTCAGTTGAATGCTCTACTAGCTAGCTGGAGGCATTAAGGGGATTTTGAAAAATTGCAAAACACAAGAACATACACATTCGATGGTAATGCAATGGACTCACTGATGAGAAACAGTAATAATTCACCCATGTTTATTACTATTAGCAGGTTTTAAAAGTGCCATTTTTTTAGATTAGATTCCCCTACAGTGTGGACACAAGCCCTTTGGCTCAACCAGTCCACACCGACCCTCCGAAGAGTAACCAGCCCAGACCCATTTCCCTCTGACTAATGCACCTAACACAATGGGGCAATTTAACATGGCCAATTCACCTGGCCTGCACATCTTTGAACTGTGGGAGGAAACCGGAGCACCCGGAGGAAACCCACGCAAACACAGGAAGAATGTGCAAACTCGACATAGACAGTCGCCCGAGGCTGGAATCGAACCTGGGACCCTGGTGCTGTGAGGCAGCAGTGCTAACCACTGAGCCACCCTGCTGCCCACAATGCATGCTTTCATTATAAAAATTTACAAGCATCTTTCAAGATCTCAAGATGTACCAAATCATTTTCAAAGTCAACACAATTCTTAGATAAAATATAGTCACCGCTGCAGTGTTAGAAAACAAAGCAGCCAATAAATGCTCAACAAGCCACATGAACAGCAATGAAATGATCAGATAATCTATCAATACCACTAAGGACATGGCTGCAATTAATCTTGGGTTTTCTCCAAGTGAACTATACAGTTTTAGTTAAAATGTGAAATACAGTAAGATACAGATTTTTTTGTTTAAAGTATCTAGTTCTAAACATAATTTGTTTCGACAATAACAAGAAACAAAGGAATAATTTTAGGACAGTGTTAAGAGATTGAACATTCCAAGGAAGAGCAGTGACAGACATCACAAAGATAAAGCCAGGCATTTGTGGATTTTCAATGTGATCTAACTAGAAAAAGATTTTATTTATAATCTGAATTCAAAAATTAAATCACAGCCTTTGTGCATTCTACCTCTATACATTTCTACCAAAAGAACTTGACATGAAAATAGTAATTTGTTTTAAGGTTACATTGATAAGTTGCATAACTTCATATGAAGAGATTACTACAGGTTTTCTGGGAAAACAACTGGCTACGTATAATCAGAAAATGTCAGGCACAGCACAAATGTTTTAATCATACAAGCAAAAGGAAAAGGCTACCTGTTTTGGCTACAGAAGGCATTTTGACTGCAATTTCCAATCAAAGGCTAGTAAAAGAAGCTCATTTTCTAGCTTGTCAAAACATTGCAGTTGAAATGTCTAATTCTGGTGGGCATGCATTTAAGGTAAGAGGGGAAGTTTAATTTTTAAAACACAGTGGTAGGTGCGTGGAACACACTGCTAGGAGTAGTGGTGAAGGCAAATATGATACGGCCATTTAAGGGGCTTTTAAATAGGCACATGAATAAGCAAGGAATGGAGAGATGTGGATCATGGGCATGCAGAAGGGATTAGTATGATTTGTCATGATGTTCAGCACACCATTGTGGGCAGAAAAGCCTGTTCCTGTGCTATACTGTTCAATGTTCTACATAGAAGAGTATTTTCACCATCTTGGCTGCTTTATGGCAATATAATTGTGGAAAGGGAAACTGGTGTTGAATGAATTGGAGTGATAGAAGTGAGGACAGTGGAAAAATAACTGAAACTAAATTCCTTTTACTTAATCTTTAAAATACTTTAATGGTTCGTATTCAAGTATAATCTAGAATGTTTTGCATGCTGTCTAAATAAAGGGAATATTAAGGTGAAAATCTACGAGAAGCTACAATTTAAGCTACTAATAAAATTGCTTCAAACTAAAGTACAATCTTCATACAGGAACAGAAAGTCAAAATTTTCAAAATGAATAGTTTGAACAAACCATGGATCAAATTCTTGCATATAATGTAAAAGTTCAGGCACAAACAGCAAAGTTAATTTAAAAATTAGAAATGTATTTTAATATAGGCTAAAAGAAGAACTTAAAATGTATTGCTGAGCGTCTGGAATCAACTGAGACCTTTATTTTGTTGTTTAATTCTGCAATAGATCAAATAAAGTAAGGTCCTCAACACATTTTCATGCAATGGCATGGGAGTGCTCATTACAGAAACTAAAGTTCAGGATTCAGTACTGCAACATCTTCAAACTGAATTCAAGGTTTTAGCACCAACACAAGTCAACATCAGGTTATATGGCACCTACGGAAAAATAACTCAAATACTTCCTGAAGTCTTTAATCTTTAAATGTATGAGAACATGAATATACACAAACAACAATTTACATTTTTAGATAATTAATAAAATAATTTTATATTTTCAAAACATAAGATTCCTTAGATAATTATCCACGTTTAAAACTGAGAGGAAAATAAAGAGCCACTTGAGCAACAGAAAAATATTATTTCAAATGCTGTGAAGGATAATATTCAAGATAACAAATCTTTTTGGAATTCCTAATATTGTGAAAGTGACACAGTTTTCACTTTTTGTTTTTTACTTGATTGCTTTTTGGAGTAAATTTTACTTGATAGATTGAACAGTTAAATGTGAGCAATGCAAGCTGCCCACTTTATTTTAATTATTTTTTTAAATTATTGATTGAGGCTGCCTTATTAATAGTCATGCTCCAGAGAAATGCTGAAATGCCTGTTAAATTACATTTATAAAATTTCCATCAAGATTGACAAGAAAAACAGGAGAACTTCTCACGTGTTGACAAAGATTTTTTTTATCTTCCTCTGCATCACTTCACATTTGACAGGTGACAAGACAGTTTATAACATAGTAACAAATGTGCCAATTTATCAACCTAATGCAAACAAACGTAAAGCGCAGTCTCTGTCCTTCCAAGCACTGCCAGAACTCCTTGCTATTCCTGCCCCATTTGTCTATCTGTTAATCAGATTAGTACAATGTGGCATTGTTTCATCCAAATTCTCAGTCAACACCGCTGGGAACTCTTGTCCTTTCCACTCACTCAACTGTATAATGAAATAGGCAGTGAACAACATGGTCCAAAGCTATTCCCTCCTGTCATTTAAATGCAGGAAAAAAAGTCAACATTGTAATACTTACTGACTGAATGGAACTAATTTCCAGCATTTATTTGTGCTATGCTTGGACCTAATGTGACGCATGCATTGAGAAGGGGTTGTTTATTTTACAATCTGTGATTTAGCTTTAACTTACAACTAATATGCCAGGAAGCTGTTAAGGTTAGAGTGAATGCACAATGTTGGCACTTATCATTAGGCAGGCTAAGATGTGGATGCACCAATGAACTTGAGTCTCAACAACCACCATTCATCATAACGAATGCTTGTTTTCAAACAATGTTGATCTCTTGTTAGGATATTCAACTCATAAATTGAAGGAACATGCAACATTTTGAACTTAAAACACAAGGACTGTTGTTATTACAAGATTTATTTTTCTATAGGAAGGTGAGACAACATATTTTGAGAAAAAGGTGAGAAAATAATGTTTTCCTTCTATTTTTGTGTACCTCCAACACCTTGCAATTGAACGGTTTCAAATTTTTACCAATGCTGGTTTATATCTAGTTAGATAAATGTAGGACAAAAACAGAGAATGTTGGAGAAACTCAGGAGGTCTGGCAGCATCTGTGGAGAGAGAAACATACATAACATCCTTAGTCCAGTACTTCTGAAATCATCATACTGAACCCGGAACATTAATTCAATTTCTCTCTCTGCTGTCATGGGATTCAAACCCAGGTCCCCAGACATGACCTGGGTCTCTGGATTTATAGTTTAGTGATAATACCACTACACCCTCACCTCCTCACACAAAAAAAACTAATTGGATTCAAATACGTGGCACCTCCCCTATTAGTAAAATCTATTTGGTAACAGAGCCAGATTTTTGCTACTGCAATAGGTAGCTCGAGACATAACTTTTCCTCACTCAGGAGAAAATACCTGGTCAGATCCAATTTTTACTGCAGGCAGGCAAGGACAGCTGCAGGATGGAGTCAAGTCGACTGGCACAGAAACAGTTTGGACAAGTCCACTGAGGTTGCCAGTTTAGAATTAGAACAGCTTTATTGTCACGTGTACTCAAATGTGCACAGTGCAAAGTTTAGAAGTCGCCACTTACAGTCCCATCTTCGGTACAAAGGTATCTAGGTGCAGATTCTTAACTACAAATTGTTAGGAAAAAAAAAATCAGCAAAATAAAGAAAGAAGTAGTTCAGAATAACAACCTTTCCAAGTGGCACCTAGCCTCTCATCTGCAACTCGATTCCGTGCCTTGCTTCACCTCGAGGCTGGGAGACCTCTCTGTAGTTTTCAAGGCCGAAGTCCAAGTCAAAACTGCCAAGAGACCACCAAGCAGCGCCAAGAGACCATCACGCTAGGCCAGGATACTGCCACTTTGATTAAGAGGCCATTCTGATTTTCTGAGGCTTTGTACAAGTGGTCTGGTTGGTTTACAGGCTCTTGAGCCGTTACCACACCTCCACACTTCACCTCCCCTCACTCCCCTAGTCACTGTCATGACAACGCACAAGTGCCCAGTCTTTCCAAGTCCACATGATACACTACATGCCAAACCATGGGACCTTCATGTCCATTTACACAGTATACACTGTTAAGAACCAATAAATCCGATATAACAAAGGTATGTGTGGAACAGTTAAAAACAGTGCCCTGGGAGATCCAAGATGGCGGCGACCCAGCAAGTCTGAGTCTATAGTGCTCTTCCCAAGACTTGGGTAAAGTGGGTCACCCACCCCCACCACACTCAACAAATCATTCATAATAGCTGTTTAATTTAATTAGTTGCTTAGTATTACATTTAAAGAGTCTAATATTTAGTAAAAATGACCAAAGAGAAGGGAGCCTGCAGCTCTCAGCAAGGAGGAACCCCTCCCCCACCCTCTCCAGCTGCAGCAGAGGCGTCCACAGCCACCCCAGGGGACTTACCTACAGTGACAAGCCTTGTGGAGATGATCTCCAAACTGGAAGCAAAGATCGACGCTTTCATCGAAGAATCAGGAAGTCGATGGGACTCACTCTCGGCCGTGCTTCTGCAGCGCGGCCGAGATATCCAGGAAATCGAGCGCCAAGTGGGAGGGGCGGAGTTAAAGGCCGCGACCTCTGAAACTACAGCGCAATCGGCCGTGGATCGGGTCCGGACTCTTGAACAGCGGGTCCGGACCTTAGAGAATTACATTGACGACCTCGATAATCGAGGTCATCGAAAAAATATTTCCGAACGGGAAGAGGAAGGCCAGCTTACAGCGTTCCTCGAGAAGTGGCTGCCACAGCTTTTAAATCTGGAAGCTGGATCAGGCCAGGTAAGGGTAGAATGGGCCTACCGGGTCGCAGTACGGGGGCTCGGCTCGAATCAGCGCCCACGCCCGGTCCTGTTCCGGCTGCAGAGCTACAAGGAGAGGCAGATACTCCTAGAAGCCTCTGGAAATCTTGGAAAAGACCCCCAAGCTATGATCTATAAAGGATCCAAGATCATGTTATTCCAGGACTTTTCCCCAGCTCTGGTCCGAAAGAGGAAGGCATTCGACGAGGCGAAGAAGCATTTAAGGGACTTAAATATTCAGTACTCCTTACGCTACCCAGCGACGCTACGCTTTAACCACGAAGGATCCGTGTATAACTTCGGATCGCCAGAAAAGGCTAAGGAATTCTTGGACTCTCTTAGATAAACTGTAAGACATAATGGATGTTGGTTTGCCTTTCCCCCGCTTTGGTTTATATCCCCCCCTTTTTTTTTCTTACTTTACTGATTAATATTATCATGGGGGGTGGGGAGAGGGATTTGATTTTCTCCACCCCCTTGGGGTTGTTTTCTTTTATTATTTTATATATATATGTGGGGTGTATGTATATGTGTGTGTGTATATAATGTTGGTGGGGGGAGGTGGTTACCTTATTCAATTCTACCTCTGTCTTTAGGAGCGGGGTTGTTTCTCCCTTGTTATTTTGTATTAGTATATCTAATTATTATTTGCTGAGGTTGTAATTTTATAGTTAAATGTTTATATATGGTATTAACATTACCAAATATATCCAGGTGTTGGTATGGGTGGGGGTAGGGTGCTCACTGTTAACTCTAGCTTTGTATTATATCTGAATTCTCCTCATTTTATTGAGGAGTGCCTGGGTCAAGGGTGGGGCATTGGTTGGGAGAGGATATGATGGACTTTTGGAGAGGAAGTGACACCCCCTGGGAACAAGGGGGATACGTTTTATTTTTTTTTTATTTAGAAATAGTTTTTTATTGTATTGGTGTGAGTGTGTGTATTAGAGAGGCTTTATTTTTGTGAATTTTATATGCTCTATGCTTGGGATGTTCTGGATAGGGTTTCCCCTCCCGAGGAGTCTCGGATTTGCCCAGATGATTATGGTTGATCAGTCGGTTAAGTGGTGCACCTGGAATGTCAAGGGGAGTAATTCGCCAGTCAAAAGGAAGAAAATATTATCAAATCTTAAGAAGGAAAGATAAAGAACACTTGAAATTATGACAGGGTGGATTTGATCAGGCCTTTTTTCTTCTTTTCGCTCAAAAAGCAGGGGAGTTGTTATTCTTGTTCAGAAGAATTCCCCTTTCAAAATCCTAAAGCGATAAAAGACGAATCTGGACGATATATTTTGATTAAAACCCTCATAAATGGAGAGGAATATGGGATTTTAAATTTGTACTGCCCCCCAGCACACCCCTTTAAATTTATAACAGAAGCTTTTGGTGCCCATCCTACAATTATAGGGGGAGACTTTAATTGTATTATGGATCCGGAAATAGATAGGATTCCCAAGAGTACTGCAGGAGTATCTCCCAGATCTAGACAATTGATGTCTTCATCCACAGGGCAGAGACTTTTCTTTCTACTCCAATCCACATAAATGTCATACTAGAATTGATACGTTTTTTGCCCCCTCGATTTTTTTAAATTCTAGATCATCCTGTAAAATAGGTAGTATAGCAATTTCTGACCACGCTGCTGTATATATGGAAACTAAGGCGAGGAACAATGGGACATCCCCTCGGCATTGGCGTATGGACCCCTTCCTAATGAAAGATAGTAAATTTGTAAAGTACTTCTCTCAAGAATTTAAAACTTTTTTAGAAATTAATTCAGGTACAGCTAGCAACCCATCAATGATGTGGGAGACCATCAAAGCTAACACGCGAGCTTTGATCATCTCCTACTCAGCGACCCAGAAGAAATTGAAGGGAGAACAAAAGCGTCTGCTTGAAGCTCGCTTAAAAGCAGCTGAAACAGCATACACTGATAGACCTTCTATTATTAAATTGCAAAGGATTACGGCTCTTAGGAAAGCTCGAAACACTACGCTTACTCAAACGGCTAAGAGGGAAATATTATTTGCAAAAGAAAGGTTATATGAATATGGCGACAAACCGGGTAGATACTTAGCATTTCTTGCAAAGAAAAAAAAGGCCCCTCAGACTATTACATCTATCAAGGAAAGTACGGGTATTCTGACTCATGATCATAAAAAGATTAATGCGATCTTTAGAGAATTTTATTCTCAGTTATGTAAATCGCAGGATTGTGAAGATAGGACGAGGAGGATGCAGTCATTTTTTAAAAATTTGACCTTTCCAGGCTTAACTCCGGAACAGGTATCGGTCCTAAATGCTCCTCTAACAGTCCAAGAAATACTTGATGCAATTAGGCAACTTAAGAGTGGTAAGACACCGGGTCCAGATGGTTTTCAAGCTGAATTCTATAAAGAATTTACAGAAATATTGGCTGGTCCACTTATGGACATGTATAACTATGCATATAGTCAGGGCTGTCTCCCGCCTTCGCTGAAAGAGGCAAATATCTCTCTTATCCTTAAAAAAGGAAAGGATCCAGAAGATTGTACATCATATAGACCAATATCCTTGCTAAATGTAGATTTTAAAATCCTTTCTAAAACGTTAGCACTGAGACTAGAAAGGGTACTGCCACATATTATAACGGGGGATCAGACAGGGTTTATTAAGGGCTGTAGATCATCCAATAATATTAGAAGGGTTTTGAATATGATTCAAGCCTGCCATCAGGGAAAGATACCAGGAGTAGTAGTTTCATTAGACGCGGAAAAGGCATTTGATAGGGTTGAATAGTAATATTTGTTTTACACATTGGAAAGGTTTGGTGTTGGACAGGTGTTTACCAAATGGGTCTCAACATTATATAGTGATCCCAAAGCAGTTGTGGTTACCAATGGATTAGGTTCGGATAGCTTCAGTGTGGGTAGGGGCTGCCATCAGGGATGTCCCCTCTCGCCATTGTTATTTACGCTAATAATTGAACCACTAGCAGAAGCTATACGAGCCGATCCTAATATAACGGCCCCGAGAATTGGTACAGGTAAACATAAAATTACCCTTTATGCAGATGATGTTCTTCTATTCCTCAGTAATCCTCTGATGTCCGTACCTCACCTAATCTAAGTTATTAATACATTTAGCGCATTCTCAGGCTATAAAATTAATTTTTCAAAATCGGAGGCTATGCCAATGGGTGGCCTTGCTATGACACCCCACTTAGTGGATGGATCCCTTTTTCCCTTTTGTTGGTCCCTGGAGGGTTTTTTATATTTAGGCATTTTTATTACCCCAGTATTTGGTCAGTTATACAAGGCTAATTTTGTGCATTTACTGGAAAGGATAAGGCAGGACCTCCAGCGATGGGGAGACCTTCCAATTTCCTGGTTGGGTAGAATAGCACTAATCAAAATTAATGTCCTGCCCCGTCTCCTATATCCTATGAGAATGCTTCCGGTGATGCTGCCGAGGACAGCTTTATGTAAATTATATGGCTGGCTGGGTTCCTTTATCTGGAATCATAGGCAGCCCCTCATTAAGCTGAAGAGGCTACAGCTTCCACAGACAAGGGGAGGATTGGACTTCCCAGACTTTAGGAAATATCAGTTAAGTTCCCTATTAAGTTACATAGCTGATTGGGTCTTGTCTGATCCACAATCAATCTGGTTGGACATCGAAGCCTCTCAAGAAAAATACCCACTTATTAACCTTTTATTTCCAGACAAGAGGAAAATCATTACAGATCACTGTAAAAACCCTATAATACTAAACACAATTAAGGCTTGGAATATAATGCGGCAAAATGAGGGCAATTCACATAAAACATCCCCCTATACACTGATAGTGGGAGCATGGGGATTCCAACCGGGATTTACAGACGCCACTTTTAAACTCTGGAGATCCAGGGGTATCTCATGTCTAGGGGACCTATTTAAGGATGGGGTCCTGATGTCTTTTGAACAGCTGCGTCAGAAATTCGGATTACCTAATGGAGACCTCTTTCGATACTTCCAATTTCGAGATTATATACAGAAGACGACTACGTTATTAGATAGTCTTTATAAATCAGATAGAGAATGTAGTGTCCTACGACCAGTGGGGGTATCTTCCGTCAGTACTATTTATCATTTACTACATGATAGAGTATCCAGAGATATGGATAATCTGCTTAAAACATGGGATCAGGATTTGGGACTAGAAATCTCTATAGAAACGTGGAATGATATTTGGGAAAACGCTAGAAGAATTACTATCTGTAACAGAACCCAGGCTATCCAGCTGAAGATACTTCATAGGGCCCATATAGCACCGGTTCGACTGGCAAAATTTAAGGCAGGAGCATCTCCAATGTGTCCCAAATGCAAAATAGAGGTGGGCACTCTTGTACATTGCCTATGGACCTGTCATAAGATCCGTAGATATTGGACTAAAATAGCAAGTACCCTGACAGAAATTTTAGGAACGGAAATTAAAGTGACCCTGTAGCTCTCCTTTTGGGCTTTTCGAACTTTCCCTCACTGGACATGTACGGGAAGAGACTATTTTCTATTCTTTCTTTCTGTGCAAGGAAGAATATTTTGGTGAACTGGGTGGCTGAGCGCCTCCCTGGACTTTCAAATTGGCACAGATTAATTATGGAATGTATTCCCCTTGACTTCCTTACAAATATGGTGCACCGACGAATTATTTTATAAAATATGGCAGCCCTTCTTGAATTACATAAATACAGATATCTCGGCTATCCTAACAAGGGCTTTTATTTAATTGAGATTACAAACCTGGCTGGTCCGGGGCCCCTTAGGAGAGGAATCCCGCACGAATACGGGTTTTATTACATCTGATGTTAACACATTCCGAGCATGTCAGAGACTTAAATGTACACTCTGGTTAGTTATAGGTTAGATTAGTAGATAGTTGAGTTTTTTTTTTCTTTTTCAGTATTTTTTTTTCTCTTCTTTTGTTAAATTTTGGCTATTGTATATTTGATTTAATTGTATATCAATGTTTATATTTGAGAGTTTTGTTTATTTTTGTAAATTTGTAAAAGTGTTAAATTTCTAATAAAAATATCTATAAAAAAAACAGTGCCCTGTTCTTAGAAGTCAGAAAGAATAGGTACATGCACTGTGCCTCAACAAAATAGATGACAGCCATTCGCTGGCTCATTTCTCATGCCAATCAGAGTCAACCTGCTTGGTCTAAAATTTAACAAACCCTGATTGTGAACTGTCAGTCAATTAATAGATGCATTATCTATGGCAATGCCTCTAATAAGCAGCACTTTCCTCTCATGTAGTATAAATGTTGGTTTTCCTCTTGAATTTGTATTCTTGCAAAATATCCTGTTGAGTACAGAAAGCTTCGACAAAACATGTTTTTATTCAGCGATATTGATACTATTCTTTCTGTGATTGCTTTTCTCAATGACTATTTATTTACATAAGGATTACCAACAGATGATAGTTTTGTTATTGATACTTTAGCAGCAACAATAACGTTCATGTATTCCACACATAAACAGGAATCCATTTTCAGTCAAAATTTACAGCATTAAAGCTATTAATGCAAAATAAAACTTCTAAAAATAATAAGGACACAAGCAATGTATACAATAAAATTCAAGACTGCCAAGGTGTCAATTTGAATGTTCTCAGAAAATATCACGTTTTTAAAATTGAATCAAAACATGAAAACTTTACAAAATATTATGGACAGGATAACAAGATTGAAAATAAAGAAAAACTGGAGAAAGCCACAAAATAGATTTAGTTCATAAACCATGTCTGTTATGAATACATCAATATTTTGAAGTTCCATTTTAGGTATGAAAAAATAAATTATATTACTATTGGGATAATAATGAGTGCTAGGAAAGGTATCAGAGCAAGTAACAGAACTAAAGTGTTGGCATGATAAGTCTCACTGAAACAAACTACTTTGGATTGGACAAATGATTTTATAGAAGTCCGGTTTTGTTTCTAGAATCTTCACTAAAACAATGTTTGAAATTACTACAAAACTCCTGAATCCAGCCGTGTCGCGACCAAGAGTCTGCAGAGATTTGAATTTCAGATTGGGCAGTGATAGTTCAGGCTGATCTGGATCAATTGGGATTAGGGATCACTTTAAGCATGGGAATATACTGATATTCAAATGGTTAACACAGGTGTCCAACAGCATGTGACACTTAGCTAAATTGTCCAGGTAAGTCTTTCTACAAATAAAATTGCTCAGTTAAAATTAAAAGGTGCACTGCACATTCCAAAACGTTTAGTTTTCAAGCAATTCTGCTTTTTAGATAGCTGGTTTTGAGAAAGTTTAATAGTTCTGAATGACCACTTGAAGAAATTAGATCCTATGTTTAGCCATTTGGTGAGAATCATCTCAGGAAGTGAGAAGTAATAAAGTCAGAAACAAACCTTGGATGAAGGTCATTTCATTTCTAAAGATGAGTTCCATCCAAAAGCAAACCAGTGAAAATATGTTCATTCCTGTTCTCCCAAACGTCAAGAATTAAGCTGGTCACAACATTCAGATCACGTACCTTTTTTACAAATTTTTCCATCTTTTTCCAGCTGGACCCCAGTTGGGCAGGCACATTTGAAGAATGGTTCTTTTGGGGAAAGCAGGCATAAATGAGAGCATCCTCCATTACTTTCATCACATGGGATATGAACTGTGAAGGGAAAAATGAATATAATTTCCATTGGTGAAATGAAATTCAACAAACAGTCATAACCCCTAAATTAAGATGAGTCAACTATATCTCCTGTACAAAATGAGACTATTAATCACATTATCATCCATTTCGGACTCCCAATCTTTTCTGATCACAAAGTCTTTGTTGGTGTATGACAGTGACAAGGAAACTGCAATGGCCTTACCACAGGCCAATCAGCCAAACTTCTCATTCTATTCACTGTTCAGTGGCTCTCTCCTCTTTCATTAACAAATGCAATAAATGCAAATGGACTGCTAAACATTTTTTTTTCGCAACATCCCAAACATCATCCTGGTTATACACATGCACATTCTGAGTTTCTTAGAGATCAGTAATGGGAAACCTTTGCTAATTTCTCACTCTCCCACCATCTGGAGAATTGAGGCCAATGTTTATGCTATCTAACATGATCTGGAGATGCCGGTGTTGGACTGGGGTGTACAAAGTTAAAAATCACACAACACCAGGTTAAAGTCCAACAGGTTTAATTGGAAGCACACTAGCTTTCGGAGCGACGTTCCTTCATCAGGTGATTGTGGAGGGCTCGATCGTAACACAGAATTTATAGCAAAAATTTGCAGTGTGATGTAACTGAAATTATACATTGAAAAATTGATTGTCTGTTAAGCCTTTCATCTGTTAGAATACAGTGATAGTTTCACTTCTTTCATGTGTAAATCACAAGATCCTTTTTTTTAAAGTTGCATTCTCGGGTAAGCTGTTAACAATGGTGATAGCTAGACAATATGTTGAAGGTGTTAGCCCCCTGTGTTCTCTGTCTATGACCTGATGTTTAGATTGATTCTAATCTAAAAAGTGAGATAACAGAGTTTTACATAAATTCATGCAGTTTTTGAGCCCAGAGTTCTACATGAATGTACGCAGTTTTTGAGCAAAGTGCAATGTAACTCTGCAAGTACAAATTCACCCCACAAAATATATGTGTGCATGTGGGTCTTTGTCTGTGTGGGGTGGGGGTTGAGTGTGAGAAAGTGTGTGTGTGTAGTGAGTGCAGAGAGTGCAGAGTGTCTTAAGTCTGTGAGGGGGTGCATGTGTGAGTGTGGGAGTGTGTGCGTCTGTAAGGGTGTGTGTGGGTGTCTGTGTGCATGTCTGTGTGTACCTCTGTCTGTGTGTATGTGAGAGTGTGTGTATGTAGGAATATCTGTGTGTGTATGTAGTGCAATGGTGATCACCTGTAATGTGACATGAACCCAAGGTCCCGATTGGCCCCATCACAATCAGTTACATCACACTCCAATTAAACCTGTTGGACGAGAACCTGGTGTTGTGTGATTTTTAACATAGGACAAAATATTACCTCCACCCAACTTCAATGGAAGAGGCATCTAACATATATAATTCTCCTATACAGATCCTACAAATAAAATGGGATTAGATAGATATAATTTAGTTCCTTTGTTGCTTGCACTCATATGCATTTTTTGATTTTCTGCTCCATTATTCCATACTTTCCTAATTAAGATTCAAATATCCTAAGAACAGGAAGAGTGCAAGTGACTCAGAAAACTTAAAGTTTTCAAGGCTTGCATGATGAAAGAGATTAGACTTATGTGGCATGACAAAGAACAATTTTATTTAATTGCCAAATTACGAAATGAAGTGCTGGAATTTTTTTGGACGCGGTTTTCTCTATAGTGGATTTGGATTGCATTCATGTTCACTTAAAGATCTTAGTATGATTTTTTTAAACTGAGAATTTATTTGACGTACACAACAGCTTACAGGCGTTGAAAATTTCACCACATCACAAACAAAGTCTGCTTTGAAGGGAATTTAAAATTCATTCTTAAAGGAAACACGTCCACAAGATCTAACACAAGATGAGTTGCGTTTTTCCTCAGTTAGCAGAACATTAATGAATCATTAATAAACACGATTCCTAAGAGTTAGTTTTCATTGGCAGGTCATTAATTAGAGACAGTTCTCTGGTTACTTCATTATAAGAGGAATTTGAATTTCACCACCAAAGTGTTATGCTACACAAAATGAAGGGGATTTTTGGGGTTGATCGTGCTAGGATTTGCACGGGAAGCAAGTGTTGGCACAATTCTTGGTTTTTAATTAGCTTTCCGTACTAGCCATCATGCACACATTTTGATATTGGAATATAAATGGCTGGGGGAGGATGAAAATACAAACATAAAGCAAAGCAAAGTTTTAACAGTTTATGATCCCTGCACTTTGCTTCATTGTTGCTCTTGAAGATAAATTTGAAAACTTCTACAAGAGACAATTTTAGCTTTTTATGCGTTTAATGGAAAATGCACTTTAGTAGAAAGAATAGAGGCATGAACTATTTTCTAAATGGGAAGAAGATTCAGAAGTCTGAAGCGCAAAGAGACTTGGGAGTTCTAGTCCAGGATTCTCTCAAAGTAAACTTGCAGGTTCAGTCAGTAGTTAGGAAGGCAAATGCAATGATGGCATTTATTTCGAGAGGATTTGAATATAAAAGCAGGGATGTACTTTTGAGGCTCTGCAAGACTCTGGTCAGGCAACATTTGGAGTATTGTGCACAATTTTGGGTCCCATATCTCAGGAAGGATGTACTGGCCCTGGAGCAGGTTCAGACGAGGTTCACAAGAATAGTCCCAGGAATGAAAGGCTTAATATCTGAGGACTTTGGGTTTATACTCGATGGAGTTTAGAAGGATGGAGGTGGGAGGGTCTAAGTGAAACATACGGAATACTGAATGGCTTGGACAGAGTAGATGTTAGGAAGACGTTTCCATTGGTTTCAGACACTCGGATCCTTAGAGTAAAGGGAAGACCTTTTAGAACGGAGCGAAGGAGAAACTTCCAAGGCCAGAGAGTGGCGAATCTATGGAATTCATTGCCACAGAAGGCTGTGGAGGCCAGGTCATTGAGTGTATTTAAGACGTAGATAGATAGGTTCTTGATTGTCAAGGGGATTAAGGGTTACAGGAAGAAAGCAGGAGAATGGGGTTGAGAAATTTATCAGCCATGATTGAATGGCAGAGCAGACTCGATGAGCAGTCTGATCCAGTTTATAGATTCTAACTGAGCAATGTTGCATTGAATATTAAGACTGTCATTTTCTCTTTCTCAGGACTAGGTGTTGGGAGTGGGAATGTCAGATGGCAACTAATTTGCTGGCCCCATCACCAAGAGAGCTTATTGTACTGTACATCTAAGATTTTGTTAAAAGCTGACTTTCGGTAGGCCTCAACAATGTTATCCCAGATTCTCAGATGCTATCAGTCAGTTACAGGATAGGTAAGTCCTAAAGACCAGTGATCAGAGCTTACTCTTCAGGCGATCCAACCATGAGAAGTTAGGTCACTTTCCTTTGCTTCATATGGGTTGTGGGAGGAAGGCTTTCAGAGGCTGCCATTCTTTTCTCCAAAGCTTGGCTTCTCGTATCCAGTTGGGGCAAATGGAGTCATTCCCACCTCCTCTTACTAAACTGACAGGTAGGTTGCCCTCTTTACACAGTTGGGAAAAAAGTCACCTTTCACGTTTGACAGAAGGGCAGCTATTTGGAGAAATGACAAGCTGATGCCTTTAGATGACCGCTAAATTGACCAGCATATGACCTTATTTGTTGATGAATTGAGCAAAACATTCTCACTTTAGATTAGGTTAGATTAGATTCTCTACAGTGTGGAAACAGGCCCTTCGGCCCAATCAGTCCACACCGACCCTCCGGAGAGTAACCCACCCAGACCTATTTCCCTCTTACTAATGCACCTAACACTATGGGCAATTTAGCATGGCCAATTCACCTGACACGCACATCTTTGGATTGTGGGAGGAAACTGGAGCAAACCCATGCAGACACGGGGAGAATGTGCAAACTCCACAAAGTCAGACACCTGAGGCTGGAAACGAACCTGGGGCCCTGGTGTTGCGGGGCAACATTACTCACCACTGAGCCAGCGTACCGCCTTAGAACTTAATTGTTGAGGAGGCAAAAATGGCCAACTCACATAATTGTCTCCCCACCTCGCCACCTCAGGGAGGGGAAAACTGAACCCTCATGTTCTGTTCAGATGGCTGAAACAGAACAGGGAAAAAAAATTCCAAAGTTAGAAGAAGTTTTCAAGCTTAAATGCTTATAATTTAGATAATAAGCCTTTTTATTAGCATTCCAGCTGTAGCAGAAATGGAAGAACTTGAGATTACTTCAGCAGTGAAGACTTTAAATATACCCTGAAGTAAAAGTCAATTCAAGGGTGCATTGTTTGGTTTTAAATCAGTGTTCAACCTCCAATCTATCACATCTGCTAAATCTGAACTGCAATGAATGTTACATGGGCCTGGCCAGGAACAGGCAAATCAGGGTAGTACACAGGTTGTAGGAGCAGACAAAATGCTGATACTAATAGGCACACTGTGAATCTTGCAAATTTCACTGAGTTTTGCCAGGAAATCAATTTACCAATCATTGTTCTTAAACAAACTACTGAAGACTGTCCAAGAAAAGTGTCACAATTGCTTGGTTGTTTTTATTTGTATGTTTCTCTTGGGTTCACAAAGACTTTAAGGAGAAAGTGAGGTCTGCAGATGCTGGAGATCAAAGTTGAAACTTTATTGCCCGAAACGTCGAATCTCCTGTTCCCTGGATGCTGCCTGACCTGCTGTGCTGTTCCAGCAATAAAGTTTCAACTTCACAAAGACTTTAGCCTGATAGTGACCTAAATCAAGTAATAAGAGAATACATAACCACATTTTTGTAGTATTTCAAAAGTAAAGCTAGATCACCATTACACAATATTCCCCATCCATGCTCCACAATGTCAGAACCCTCAGCAATGTCCAGTGATTCAGATAAAATACATGTTCTCTCATCCATCAGGACCTCACCAACATCCTTCAACACAGATTCAAGTGCTCAAGCCCTTTTAGACTTCCAAATTTAACCTTCAACATTGCTCTTTCAGTCCTGAGGCTTGGAACCCAAAGTTTACAAGAAATTATCAACATCTCATGGAAGATTCACTGCGGACGATTCATAAACAGCTAAAGCTGCATTCTGCACATACCTTGGCACAATGGTAAAAGTAAGAATTCTCCAGTGTGAGACTCAATTGACTCAGAAAGCTCATGGAAGAAATGAACAATCCCAATAACTGAATCACAAATTCAAAGAAGGCATTACAGTCACATACTCCACTGCTAGTGAAAGAATTATCAGGTTCTATTACTGTAATGTAAAGGTGTAGCTATTGCTCTATAGCAGCTAATGCAGGGAGGAGGTAGGGGCGGGAGAGACAGAGAGAAAGAAAGAACGAAAGAAAGATCGAACGAAAGAAAAAAAGTGAAAACAGAATGAAAAAGCAAGAGAGACAGAGAGAGAGAAAGACAGAGAGAGACAGAGAGAGAGAAAGACAGAGAGAGAGAAAGACAGAGAGAGAGAAAGACAGAGAGAGAGAAAGACAGAGAGAGAGAAAGACAGAGAGAGAGAGACAGAGAGAGAGAGACAGAGAGAGAGAGACAGAGAGAGAGACAGAGAGAGAGACAGAGAGAGAGACAGAGAGACAGACAGAGAGAGAGAAAAAGAGAGAGGGGAGGAAGTGAAAAAAGAGAGAGCAGCAGGAAGTGAGAGAAAAAGAGAGCGGGAGGAAGTGAGAGAAAAAGAAAGCGGGAGGAAGTGAGAGAGGCAGAAAGAGACAGACAGAGAAAGAGACAGGGAGAGAAAGAGAAAAAGAGAGAGAAGGAAAGAAAGAAACAACAGCACGAGAGCAAGAGAGCATGAGAGGAAAAAGTGCATGAGACAAAGAGCGCGAAAGAGAGAATAAAGAGAAAGAACAAGAGACAGCAAGAAAGAGAGAGAGAGAAAAAGAGAGCATGAAAGAGACAGAGCTAGACAAGAGACAGCGAGAGAAAAAGGGAGAGCGAGAGAAGGAGAAAGAGAGAGAGAAAGAGAGAGAGAGAGGAGAAATAGAAAAAGACAGCGCAACGCACGAGAGAGAAAGACAGCGAGACAGAGAAAGCAAGACAGGCACAGAGCGAGAGAGAGTAAGAGAGAGAAAAAAAAGAGAGAGCAAGAGAAAAGGAGAGAGAGAGAGAGGAGGAGAAAGAAAAAAGGGCAAGAGAGACAGAGAGTGAAAGATGGAGCATGAAAGAGAGAGAGGGAACGCAAAAGAGAGGGGGGAGAAAGTGGGAGAGAGAAAGAGAAAGAGAGCAAAAGAGATAGAGAGAAAGAGAGCAGAAGACAGAGAGCAAAAGAGAGAGACAGAAAGGGAAGGAGGGAGAGACAGAAAGACAGAGGGAGAGACAGAAAGAGAGGGAGAGAAAAGAGGGAGAGAAAGTGAGAAAGCAAGCGAGAAAGAGAGAGGGGGGGAGAGAGAGAGAGAGAGGAGGGGAGAGAGAGGAGGGGAGAGAGAGGAGGGGAGAGAGAGGAGGGGAGAGAGAGGAGGGGAGAGAGAGGAGGGGGGAGGGGAGAGGGGGAGGGGAGAGGGAGAGGGGGAGGGGAGAGGGAGAGGGGGAGGGGAGAGGGGGAGGGGAGAGGGGGAGGGGAGAGGGGGAGGGGAGAGGGGGAGGGGAGAGGGGGAGGGGAGAGGGGGAGGGGAGAGGGGGAGGGGAGAGGGGGAGGGGAGAGGGGGAGGGGGAGAGAGAGGGAGAGAGAGAAAAGGGAGAGAAAGCAAGAGAGAGGAAGAGAGCAAGAGAGAGAGAGAGAGAGGGAGCAAGAAACTAAGAGAGAGAGAAAGAGAAAGCGCAAAAGAGAGAGTGAAAAAGACAGAGAGAGGGAGAAAGAGAGAGGGAGCAAAAGAGACAGAATGAGACATAAAAAGACAGAGAGAAAGAGAGAGAGAAAAAGGGAAAGAGAGAGAGAGACACAGAGAGCGAGAGAAAGACAAAAAGAGAGAGCGAGAGAAAGAGAGAATGTGAGAAAGAGCAAGAGAGAGAGAAAAGGAAAGGGAAAGAAAGAAAGAAAGAAAGAAAGAAAGAGAGAGAGAAAGAAACAGAAAGAGAGAGCAAAAGAGAGAGAGAGAGAAAGATAAGAGATGGTGCAAAAGCGAGGGTGAAAGAAAGCCAAAAAGAGAGCATGAAACAGAGGGGGGGGTGGGGGGGAGAGAGAAAAAAGAGAGAGAGAAAGAGAGAGAGAAAAATAGACAGTGAAAGAGAAAGGGAGAGAGAGTGTGAGCAGGAAAGAGAGGGGGTGAAAAAGAGAGTGACAAAGAGAGAGAGTGAAAAAGAGAGAAAGAGAACAAGAGAGAGAGCAAAAGCGAGCGAGCGAAAGAGAGAGAGAAAGAGATAAAGATAAAGTGTGAAAGAGAATGACAGAGAGAGAAAGAGAAAGAGAAAAAAGAGATCTAAAAGGAGAGCATGAAAGAGTGAAAAAGAGACAAAGAGATAGAGAGAGAAAGCGTGCAAGAGCGAAAGCGCGAGAGAGCAAAAGCGCAAGAGAGAGAGCAAAAGCGCAAGACAGAGAGCAAAAGAGAGCCAAAAAAAAGTGTGAGACAGAAAGCGAGAGAGGGAAAGAGAGGAGAGATAGAGAGCTAGCATGCGCATGGGGGAGAGAGCGCGGGGGAGAGAGCGCGGGGGAGAGAGAGAAAGAAAGAGAAATAAAAAGAGACAGCAAAAGAGAGAGAAATAAAAAGAGAGAGCAAAAGAGAGAGATAGAGAGCGAGCGTGAAAGAGAGAGAGAGAGAAAGACAGAGAGAAAGTGAAAGAGAAAAAGAGGGAGAGAGAGAGAAAAAGGGAGAGAGACAGAAAGGGAGAGTAAGAGACAGAAAATGAGTGCGAGAGACAGAAAGCGAGAGAGAGAGAGAGAGAGAGAAAGCGAGTGAAAGAGAGAGATAGAGAGTGAGCGCAAAAGAGACAGAAAGATAGAGAGAGAAAAAGAGAAAAAAATGGAAAAGAGAAAGTGAAATAGAGCGCGAAAGAGCGACAGCGCGAAAGAGAGACAGCGTGAAAGAGAGAGCAGAAGTAACAAAGTGGATTGATGAAGGCAGAGCGGTAGATGTGATCTATATGGACTTCAGTAAGGTGTTCGACAAGGTTCCCCATGGCAGACTGATTAGCAAGGTTAGATCTCACGGAATACAGGGAGAAGTAGCCATTTAGATGCAGAACTGGCTCAAAGGTAGAAGACAGAGGGTCATGGTGGAGGGTTGCTTTTCAGACTGGAGGCCTGTGACCAGTGGAGTGCCACAAAGATCGGTGCTGGGTCCTCTACTTTTTGTCATTTACATAAATGATTTGGATGTGAGCATAAGAGGTACAGTTAGTAAGTTTGCAGACGACACGAAAATTGGAGGTGTAGTGGACAGCGAAGAGGGTTACCTCAGATTACAACAGGATCTAGACCAAATGAGCCAATGGGCTGAGAAGTGGCAGATGGAGTTTAATTCAGATAAATACAAGGTGCTGCATTTTGGGAAAGCAAATCTTAGCAGGACTTATACACTTAATGGTAAGGTACCAGGGAGTGTGGCTGAACAAAGAGACCTTGGAATGCAGGTTCATAACTCTTTGAAAGTGGAGTCGCAGGTAGATAGGATAGTGAAGGCGGCCTTTGGTATGCTTTCTTTTATTGGTCAGAGTACTGAGTACAGGAGTTGGGAGGTCATGTTGCGGCTGTACAGGACATTGGTTAGGCCACTGTTGGAATATTGCGTGCAATTCTGGTCTCCTTCCTATCGGAAAGATATTGTGAAACTTGAAAGGGTTCAGAAAAGACTTACAAGGATATTGCCAGGGTTGGAGGATTTGAGCTATAGGGAGAGGCTGAACAGGCTGGGGCTATTTTCCCTGGAGCGTTGGAGGCTGAGGGGTGAGCTTATAGAGGTTTACAAAATTATGAGGGGCATGGATAGGGTAAATAGGCAAAGTCTTTTCCCTGGGGTCAGGGAGTCCAGAACTAGAGGGCATAGGTTTAGGGTGAGAGGGGAAAGATATAAAAGAGACCTAAGAGGCAACTTTTTCACACAGAGGGTGGTACGTGCATTTAATAAGCTGCCAGAGGAAGTGGTGGAGGCTGGTACAATTGCAACAGTTAAGAGGCATTTGGATGGGTATATGAATAGGAAGGATTTGGAGGGATATGGGTCGGGTGCTGGCAGGTGGGACTAGATTGGGTTGGGATATCCAGTCGGCATGGACGTGTTGGACCGAAGGGTCTGTTTCCATGCTGTACATCTCTATGACTCTATGAAAGAGAGCCAAAAAGTGAGAGAGTGCGACAGAAAGTGAGAGAGAAAGAAACAGAGAAAGAGAAGGAGAAAAAGAGAGAGAGAAAGAGAAAAAAGAGAAAGGGAAAAGAGAAAAAGAGCGAGAAAGGGAAAGAGAAAGAGAGAGAGAAAAAAAAGAGAAAAAGAGAGAGAACACGAAAGAGAAAAAGAGAGAAAAAGAAATAAAAAGAGAGCGTGAAAGAAAGAGATAGAGTGCGAGCGCAAAAGAGAGAGAGTGTGAAAAAGAGAAAGCGAGAGAAAAAAACGAAAGAGAGAGCAGGCGAGAGTGAAAGCGAGAGAGAGTGAGACAGAAAGCACGAGAGAGAGCGAAAGAGAGAAAGAAGGATAAAGAGATTGAAAGGGAAAGAGCGAGAGAGAAAGGGAGAAAGAGAAAAAGAGAGAGAAAGAGAAATAAAAAGAGAGAGAGCGAAAGAGAGATAGCGAGAGAGAGAGTGCAAAAAGAGATAGAGAGAAAGAGAAAGAGAGAGGGGGAGGAGAGGGAAAGAGAGGGAAAGAGAGGGGAGGAGAGGGGAGGAGAGGGGAGGAGAGGGGAGGAGAGGGGAGGAGAGGGGAGGAGAGGGGAGGAGAGGGGAGGGGAGGGGAGGGGAGGGGAGGGGAGGGGAGGGGAGGGGGGAGGGGAGGGGGGAGGGGAGGGGGGAGGGGAGGGGGGAGGGGAGGGGGGAGGGGAGGATAGGGGAGGAGAGGGGAGGGGAGTGGAGGGTAGCAGAGGGGAGTGGAGGAGAGGGGAGTGGAGGAGAGGGGGGAGGGGAGGGGGGGGGGAAGGGAGGGGAGGATAGGGGAGGAGAGGGGAGGGGAGGGGAGTGGAGGGGAGCAGAGGGGAGTGGAGGAGAGGGGAGTGGAGGAGAGGGGAGGAGAGGGGAGGAGAGGGGAGGAGAGGGAGGGCAAAAAAGAGAAAGAGACAGAGATAGAGGGGGAGACAGAGAGATGGAGAGAGAGAGAAAAGGAGAAAGACAAAGAGAAGAGTGAAAGAAGAGTGCGAGAGAGAAAGTGAAAAAGAGAGAGCGAAAGAAAGAGACAGAAAGAAAGCGAGAGAGAAATAAAAAACGATAGAAAGCCAGAAAGTGATAAAGAGGGAGAGAGAGAGAGTGAGAGAGAGAGAGAGAGAGAGAGAGAGAGAGAGAGAGAGAAAGAAAGACAGAGAGACAGACAGCGTGAGAGAGAGAGAGACAGAGAGAAAGAGAAAGAGAGAGAAAAAGCAAGAGAAAGAGCGAGAAAGAGAAACAGAGAGAGAACAAGAGAAAGAGCAAAAGAAAGAAAGAAAGGAAAGAGAAAGATGGGGAGAGAGCCAGAAAGACTTTGAGGTTTCCAATTTTTACCTTAACTCATCAACATCAAACCTTCATAAGTTACCCAAGCATGATTTTCAAGTTGGTATTATCTCAAGTGCATCTTGAGAATTTTGCCATTCACACCAGAAGTCTAGCTGACATCAGTCTGAGGGTATTGGCTGCATTGTGTGATCATACGTTTCTCAAGACAAAAGGTGTCTGAGGGAGCTGGCTGGAAAGGATGGCAATGTGAAGACATACCAGTTGTACATCTCCGTTCTCGTTTGAACAACAGGGGCCGTATTACTTGTATTTTGCATACCCTAACATGGTTGCCATCATACTCTCACAATGATCTCTCTCTCTCTCTCTCTCACAATGAGCACACGTGCACGCGCGCACACACACACACACACACACAGATCAACGTATCCTTCTTGGATGCAATTACTAGTCTGAATTGTCAAGTTGTAAAAAATTGCTACATGAGTTTTAAATTATTCTTAGATATTGACAACAAGGTCTTCGCTATGACCCCTGCCATCTGTCTGTTTGCTTTGAGGTTGTTGTCAGTGCTCCATGTCAGTGAAGCTCATCCAGCGTGCCTCTCTTACAGCAGGATCCTTGAGCTATAAGGCTAGATTCAGACCCTGTGCTTCCATCTATATTTAAATCAGCTGGTCCTTCAGTTTACGATGAGTTAAAGGTCGTGACCTGAGCTGTGCCATCAGAATTTGGGCCCATTTTTGTGCATGTCATTGTCCCATCCATCATCGTGCAATTTGGATATTCGTATAATGTAGAAAACATCTGCATGACTGCCAATTATGCAAACACCTGATACAACCAACATTTCCAGTGACCTGCTACAGACCCTCCTGCTTGTTGCGGACAAGACCAGTTTCTCCCTATCCAACCTATCCAGACTTGATCTTGGACATCACTATCAAACCTCCTCTCAATCTCCTCCTCTCCTTGAAAACCAACCCAAGAATATCCAATCAATCCAATTTTCTGAAGTTCCTCATCCCTGGAGCCAGCTTCATTCTGCTTTTCTCTCAGAGGTCATCATTCCCTTTCTGAAAACAAGATGTTCCAGTTAAGGCTGAACCAGAGTTTCTTATGAGATTGTCATTACTCAATTGCTTTTGCACTCTCTGTCCCTACTTATAAAACACAAGATCCAATGTTCTTTATTAAAAACTTTGCAAACCTGCCCTGCAACCTGAAATGACTTGTGTGTGTATAAAATATACACACACGCATATAAACATCATCCATTTTCAAACACGATGCAAGCAGATATGAATCTCCTTCTAACATTCACATTTGTCTTGCCACAATTCAATTTAAGCACCAGACAATGTTGAAATTATTAGGCAAGCATGAGTGCTGAGCATTTCCTTGGATAAAACCACAGGAGGAGATTTGCAGAAGGTATTTCTACTGACCACGGGTTATAGTTTTGCTGAAAACTCAGAAGTGGAAGTAGGGAGCATTTCTTTCACATTCTGATCACAGCTAGTAACTCTTCAGTGTTTATACAAATGGAACCTGTGCTACAGACTAGCCCTAATTTTACAGTATACTTAGCTTAACATTTTGGACAACTTTCATGGGGTGGACAATAAAAGCTGGCCCAGCTAGAATAAAGAGAAAATGATTAGTCTCAAATGATAATTGAACATTCCAGCAACAGGAGTGTCATTATGCAATGCGTCTACTTTTGGGAATCAAAGACTAAAGACACTGATATGAAAAATGAAAGGTCATATAACCAGGTGTATGGTAGCGTTATGTGCAGACCTCTTGAGGTTCCTCAATTTTAATCCAGTTCCAAAATGGGATATCCCAAACCATTAGCTCCTGTGTTGGGAGGGACGAACTTCCCTTGGCTTCCCTCCTTTCTTCATCAACCCCTTTGGTGGTCGCTATAAGGTTAATTCAAAAAGCATGCCTTCTCTTGTGGATACCTTTCTTCCAGTTCCAAATAAATTTATGTTTCAAAAAGGAGCCAATTAAACCAGGCTTTACAAAATTACCAAAAAAGGATGAGTAATTTTTCCTTTATTCATCAATGGGATATGGGTATTATTTATTGTCCATCCCTAGTTGCCCATGAGAAGGTGAGCTGCCTTTTTGACCCCCTCTAAAACATTGTGGGAGTTCCTGGATTTTTGTCGCAAAAACACTGAAAATACTTATGTATTTCCAAAGCAGGATGGTGAGTGGCTTGGAGAGGCAGATTTAGGTGGCATTGTACCCACTGTTCTTGCAGTAGGGTACAGGGCTCTGGCACAGAGTCTGTCCCTGCTGCTCAGAAGGGAAAGGGGAAGAGGAGCAGAGCAGGAGTCACTGGGGACTCCATAGTTAGGGGGACAGATAGGAGGTTCTGTAGGGACAAGAGAGATTCACGGTTGGTGTGTTGCCTCCCAGGTGCCAGGGTTAGTGCTGTCTCTGATCGTGTTTTTGGAATCCTTAAGGGGGAGGGGGAGCAGCCCCAAGTCATGGTCCACAAAGGCACCAACGACATACGTAGGAAGAGAGATGGGGGAATTAAGGCAGAAATTCAGGGAGCTAGGATGGAAGCTTAGAGCTAGGATGAACAGAGTTGTTGTCTCTGGTTTATTGCCCGTGCCACGTGCTAGTGAGGCAAGGAATAGGGAGAGAGAGTTGAACACATGGCGACAGGGATGGTGCAGGAGGGAGGGTTTTGGATTCTTGGATAATTGGGACTCTTTCTGGGGTAGGTGGGACCTCTACAAGCAGGATGGTCTTCATCTGAACCAGAGGGGTACCAATATCCTGGGGAGGAAATTCACTAAGGCTATTGGGGTGGGTTTAAACTAATCCAGCAGGGGGATGGGAACCAAAATTGTAGTTCAAGTATAGAAAAGGTTGAGAGTAGGGAGTCCAAAATCAAGTTTCAGGGACACAAGATGGCACCAGCAAGCAGGAAGTTGGTTTGAAGTGTGTCTACTTGAACGCCAGGAGCATCCGGAATAAGGTGGGTGAGCTTGCAGCATGGATTGGTACCTGGGACTTCGATGTTGTGGCCATTTCGGAGACATGGTTAGAGCAGGGACAGGAATGGTTGTTACAGGTTCCAGGATTTAGATGTTTCAGTAAGAACAGAGAAGATGGTAAAAGAGGGGTAGGTGTGGCATTGTTGGTCAAGGACAGTATTACAGTTGCAGAAAGGATGTTTGGGGACTCGTCAACTGAGGTAGTATGGGCTGAAGTTAGAAACAGGAAAGGAGAGGTCACCCTGTTGGGAGTTTTCTGTAGGCCTCCAAATAGTTCCAGAGATGTAGAGGAAAGGTTAGCAAAGATGATTCTCGATAGGAGGGAGAGAGACAGGGTAGTTGTCATGGGGGACTTCAACTTTCCAAATATTGACTGGGAACACTATAGTATGAGTACTATAGATGGGTCAGTTTTTGTCCAGTGTGTGCAGGAGGGCTTCCTGACACAGTATGTAGACAGGCCAACAAGGGGCGAAGCCACATTAGATTGGCACTGGGTAATGAGCCTGGCCAGGTGTTAGACTTGGAAGTAGGTGAGCACTTTGGTAATAGCGATCACAATTCTGTTATGTTTACTTTAGTGATAGAAAGCGATAGGAGTATACCACTAGGCAAGAGTTACAGCTGGGGAAAAGGCAATTATGATGCGATTAGGCAAGATTTAGGAAGCATAGGATGGGGAAGGAAACTGCAGGGGATAGACACATTAGAAATGTGGAGCTTATTCAAGGAAAAGCTCCTGTGTGTCCTAGATAAGTATGCACCTGTCAGGCAGGGAGGAAGCTATAGAGCGAGGGAGCCATGATTTACGAAGGAAGTGGAATCTCTGGTCAAGAGGAAGAAGGCGGCTTATGTTAGGATGAGCTGTGAAGGCTCAGTTAGGGCACTTGAGGGTTACAAGGTAGCCAGGAAAGACCTAAAGAGAGAGCTCAGAAGAGCCAGGAGGAGACATGAAAAGTTGTTGGTGGATAGGATCAGAGTAAAACCTAAGGCTTTCTATAGGTATTTAAGGAATAAAAGAATGACAAGAGTAAGATTAGGGCCAATCAACGATAGTAGTGGGAAGTTGTGTGTGGAGTCAGAGGAGATAGGGGAAGCACTAAATGAATATTTTTCGACAGTATTCACTCTAGAAAATGACAATGTTGTCAAGGAGAATACTGAGATACAGGCTACTAGACGAGGTGTGATTGAGGTTCACAAGGAGGAGGTATTAGAAATCCTGCAGAGTGTGAAAATAGATAAGCCCCCTGGGCCGGATGGGATTTATCCTAGGATCCTCTGGGAAGCCAGGGAGAAGATTGCCGAGCCTTTGGCATTGACCTTTAAATTGTCATTGTCTACAGGAATAATGCCAGAAGACTGGAGGATAGCAAATGTGATTCCCCTGTTTAAGAAGGGGAGTAGAGACAATCCTGGTAATTATAGAGCAGTGAGCCTTACTTCATTTGTTGGTGAAGTGTTGGAAAAGGTTAAAGACATAAGATTTATAATCATCTAGAAAATAATAATTTGATTAGGGATAGTCAGCATGGTTTTGTGAAGGGTAGGCCGTGCCTCACAAACCTTATTGAGTTCTTTGAGAAGGTGACCAAAGAGGTAGATGAGAGTAAGCCGGTTAATGTGGTGTATATGGATTTCAGCAAGGCGTTCGATAAGGTTCCCCATAGTAGGCTATTGTACAAAATGCGGAGGAATGGGATTGTGGGAGATATAGCAGTTTGGATCAGTAATTGGCTTGCTGAAAGAAGACAGAGGGTGGTGGTTGATGGGAAATGGTCATCCTGGAGTCCAGTTACCAGTGGTGTACTGCAAGGGTCAGTGTTGGGTCCACTGCGGTTCGTCATTTTTATAAATGACCTGGATGAGGGTGTAGAAGGATGGGTTAGTAAATTTGCAGATGACACTAAGGTCGGTGGAGTTGTGGATAGTGACGAAGGATGTTGTAGGTTACAGAGAGACATAGGTAAGCTGCAGAGCTGGGCTGAGAGGTGGCAAATGGAGTTTAATGTGGACAAGTGTGAGGTGATTCACTTTGGTTGGAGTAACCGAAATGCAAAGTACTGGGCTAATGGTAAGATTCTTGGTAGTGTAGATGAGCAGAGAGATCTCGGTGTCCAGGTACACAGATCCTTGAAAGTTGGCACCCAGGTTGACAGGGTTGTTAAGAAGGCACAAAGTGTTTTAGCTTTTATTAATAGAGGGATCGAGTTCCGGAACCATGAGGTTATGCCACAGCTGTACAAAACTCTGGTGCGGCCGCACTTGGAGTATTGTGTACAGTTCTGGTCACCGCATTATAAGATGGATGTGGAAGCTTTTGAAAGGATGCAGAGGAGATTTACTAGGAAGTTGTCTGGTATGGAGGGAAGGTCTTACGAGGAAAGGCTGAGGGATTTGAGGCTGTTTTCGTCGGAGAGAAGAAGGTTGAGAGGTGACTTAATAGAGACATATAAGATAATCAGAGGGTTAGATAGGGTGGACAGGGAGAGCTTTTTTCCAAGAATGGTGACGGCGAGCATGAGGGGGCAAAGCTTTAAATTGAGGGGTGATGGATATAGGACAGATGTCAGAGGTAGTTTCTTTACTCAGAGTAGTAAGGGTATGGAATGCTTTGCCTGCAACGGTAGTAGATTCGCCAACTTTAAGTATATTTAAGTCGTCATTGGACAAGCATATGGACGTACATGGAATAGTGTAGGTTAGACGGGCTTAAGATCGGTATGACAGGTCGCCACAACATCGAGGGCCGAAGGGCCTGTACTGCGCTGTAATGTTCTATGTTGTAGTTGTGGGTTTGTCTAAGAAGTGTTGAATTGCATCTTGTAGATGGTACACATTGCTGTTGTGCAGTATTGGTGGTGGAGGGAGTGAATGTTTGTGAACATGGCACCAGTCAAGTGTGCTGCCTTATCCTCGATTGTGTCAAGGTTCATTAGCGTTATTGGAGCTGCACTCAACCAAGCAAGTGGAGAGTGCTTCAGCCACCTTCTGGCTTGTATCAAGTAGATGACAGGAGTCAGGAGGTAAGTTACACTCTGCAGGATACCTAGCCTGTGGCCTGCTTTTGTAGCCACATTACCTACATGGCTAATCCAGTTCAGCTGCTGAGTATAGGATAGTGAGAGTCACTGAGTGTCTCGCAGTTCTCAGTAAGCAGGGCTTCTGCCTCGACAATGCTTGATTGTGGAGGATGGCACATCACTGACCTGTTAAGTGTTTGAGGGCATAAGATGTAGCAAGCTTTCTTGGAAAGTGGCAACATGGGGCCTTACAGGTTCTCCAACCAAGGATCAAGACCCCCACTGTCTTCACAAGATTCTGACCTTTTGTTTGGTTTCTCTCTCTGGACTTGCTGTGCATTTGCAGCATCAGGCATTTTAATTTTAAATTTCCAGCATCTACAGTATTTCACTTTTGTCTCTGAAATACCTGGTTATTGCTGATTGGGTGTGCTTGGGAATGCAAACGTGCAGTTGAATTTCCTGTATTACAGTCATGACTGCATATCGTAAAATACATTAATGTGTCCAAAGTACTTCAGGATGATCTTAGGTTATGAATGATGTCACACGGAAATGCAAACCTTTTTTTCAAATAAGCTCAAGATAATTCAAAATGTGGTGAGTTTAAGTGAAAAGCTAATTTAGAATTTATAAATTAACTAAATGCTCTTAATATTGCATGAAGCATTCCAAAACATTTGTTGAATGATTTAACATTTGCTGCTTAAGTTTAGCTGATTTATTTTAACAACTAGAAATATAGCAAACTCTGTTGCAGTTATTTTTGTTTAGAGGTTCTGAAGGAGGAAAATGATTGTGGAAGAGGAAATTAGCCATGTTGTTCCAGGAAAATGTAAAGGTATTTAAGCTGGTGCCAGTGGGTCTTGTTATGTTATATATTTTCATTGCTACTGAAGTAGAAACTACAAGCTAGAGAAGGCATTCGGTAAGCTGAAAGGAATGCTGAGTACGTAACCAATACAAAATATGCACTTGAAATGCAGGACTGCTGGTAACTCATGCATCTGACAATCCATTCTGATTCTCTGTATTTGTTTCTCTACAGATTTTTAAGATTGTTGTACTTGTTTCTTCTTCACACTTCTTCAGGTTTACAGACATGTCCTCTGAGGGGCACACCAGCACATTCACAGCAATTTGATTAAAGTGACTTTGAACCCTATTGCTCTGAGTCATTCTTAAATCAACAAGCTCGCCTGCAGGAACCACAGGGCCTTGATGAATGATTCCAACAGCAATCCTGCCACACTGGTAGTTATACTAGTCAAACGAGCCATTTATTTTTTCCGGGAGGCAAACTCCTATTCTTCAGCATGTCATAAAAAACTAAATTACTGGGTAGCAACATGAAAAGAAAATAAACAATTTTTGCAAAGGTTTTTTTTCCCATACGTCATATTAATTTTTTTTACTGGGTGTGGGCAATAAAAGGTACAAAGAAAACAACTTATAGCCTCTGGCACTTACCTTTGAAAATACCACAAACAAACAAGTATGGAACTTGCAAATTTGTGCCATCATGGACATTACCTTAAATTACCTTTTCTTCAGTGTTACATCTATGAATGTTGCAATCCCCTCACCTAGTTAAAGAAACAATGCCAGCAGTTCTCCATAACACACTTCAAATTCTGAAAGCTACCATTTTGTACAGTGACATGTGTGCCTGGACTTTCCAATGAACAGTCATTTCTGCATACATGTCGAGCATGGAGACCCTCCAGAATCCTTGCTGTAGCAGACGTCAGGGGAACTACCTGGAAAACTGAAGTTTCCGCTGAGGTGCTTCCTGCGCTAGCAACCCTCTGAACATATTCATTTAAATCAGAGAACCTGGAAGGTTCCGCTGCAGTTAAGTAATTATTTACTTAGCAAAAATTAGGCTATTAAATACTAGTCAAATTCAATTATAGGTATTCAACTGACCCCCAAATTACCATAAACAACCCACCAAGTACTTCCCCGAGACCCTGACACACACTCTATGCCCAAGATGCAACTCCCCCTTACTATCAGACCTCACACCCAACAGAACTCCTAATCAAGACAATACTAGAGGCCTGGCACTCCAACCACAACGCCACAAACAAACGCATAGATCTAGATGCCATCTATCAACCCCTCAGAAAATAAACAGGAAATGACATCACCACAAACCCCAGGAAACCCATCCAGGAGAAAGATATAAATAGAAAGCAGGAGACAACAGCTTCGCTTCACTTGGAGGTCGCCACTGATGATGTTACCTAGCCAGGTAATGAAACGTCTGGATAGCAAGCCTACAGCTCAGCGAGCAAACCTACACCCTAAACCTCAACCTGAGCTACAAACCTTCACAAACCTTGCAAGATAATTCTCCCTTCCCACCTAGCACCTTGCACCCTACTCCCCTATCCAACCCACACTCTAACCTCATATCTATCTCACGTATGTACTTTTCACAGGCATGGTTAAAATGGCTAGGACGCTGGACCTTTAACTCACGGAATATGGTGAGTGACTGCTGTGAGAAAGGGAGGTAATTGTATTCCCGACTATCATGCACTATGAGGGATCTATCAGACTTAAATTACAGCTCTGCATTTCTGAAAGAGCCCTAATCAGAATTCCCGGTCAGAGATGTAGAGCTCTCTCAATGTTTAAAAAGAGCAGAGTGGCAATCTCGGTGTAATCACCACTGCTCAGTAAATCTGGAACAAGATATCCAGACTCAGCAGCTGTTTATTTACGATTCAGAAAAAGGTACATTTACTGTTCTTTAGACTTTTTAAAATAAAATGATATATATCACTTCCCTTGAGATTGGAAAAAGCAGGAAGGTAAGAAAGCCAACTTCTGGCCCCAGAATCAGTAAAGATATTTAGTATTTGACCGTCGTCTCAAATGTATTGTCCAAACAGCTCAATGCTTTTATGGGGCAGGAGCATGTATTAGGGTACAGTACATGTTTTATCTTTTGCACATTATTGCAAAGTGAGCATATTTTAAGGCTTTTTCAGCTCAACTTAGGTTTAGCACATTTTATTGTTCGTAAATCTCATTCCCTTCAATCTTATTCACCTTTGTTTTGTTGAAAAATCTAGAGATTCTGTGGTTTCTTTTAAATCCAATTCACTGATGCTCCCCATAAATTAAGAAAAAAAAAATATCAGATGGAGATAGAAAAATTACAAAATAACCAATGACAGCCGGATTCTGAAGCCATAATTCCAAACTCAAGTCGTGTCCCCAACACATTTAACTCAGGAAACAAGTACTGTGACTGAGCAGAGACATAGCAAATGCAGCAGATGTTCTGCAAAAGCTGCTATAAGAAACCCCACTGAGTCTGTATATTTCCGAGTCATGACATGATGACATTTAACCCCATTAGAATCAGGCTTTTTGGTACCTAATAGAATCTGACATTTTGGAGTCAATGTTTCACAGAGCATCAGGAAGACATTTTACAAAGGAAGCAATGGTACAACACCATTAATAGTCGCAGGATTGAAGCCTTTACTGCACCGATCTCGAAGGAAAAAAGCTGCTAGAAATGGTTCTTCCTTTAAGACTTTTTCAATCACAACAGGATTTTCTATATTTTGCCTATATTGGTGATCCAATATTGTGAAGGCCATTTATATTGTTTAGCAAAATTCAGACTGCTGGAAGAATTGCAAAAAAAAAACCGTGCCAGCAAGATTTTTCTCAAAGTCATATTCAAAAGCAAATAGCTTTGGATCAAGATCCCAATCTAAGACAGGAGTTGTCACCTGACAGTGACATCATTTGGCAATTAGCCAATTAGTGGTTAGATGTGAAAATCACTGTCCAGTTAAGGATATCAGCCAGGCTCGAGAGACAATAGAAGCAAGTTTGAAAATTTTGGAAACAAATGACCACAACTGCTGGACAGTGATTGTAGAAAGTCTGAAAGGCTGCTTGCTGAGTGACATCACAGAAAAAACTGCAACTTCATTCGTTGGTAAGGATGAACAAATTAACCATCGCACCATGGTACAGGGAGCCCTTCAAGAGTGGGGAGAAAAGAGAAATGTAGCTGTAATCTGGTAGAGTACATTCAGGGAATAGACACTGTTCCCTATAGCATTGAGTACTCCAAATCCTGGTTGTGTTACCTGCCGAGTGCCCAGGTTCAGAATATCTCATCTGAGCTGCAGAGGAACTTGGAGTGGGAGGGGAAGGATCGAGTCGTTATGGTCCATGTTGATACCAATGACAAAAGAGGTTCTGCTGAGGGAACATGAGCAGTTACAGACAAAATTAAAAAGAACCAAAAAAGTAAAAATCTCCAGATTGCCACATGACCCACAAGCAAATTGGCACAGAGTCAAGAAGATTAAAAAGAGGCAACCACGTAGCTCAATGATGGTGTGGGAGAAATGGGTTTGAGTTCATGGGACATTGGCACCAGTACTGGGGAAGGAGAGAGCTTTTCTGCTGGGATAGACTGCACCCGAATCATTTGGGACCATGGTCCTGGCTAATCATATAACTAAGGCTGTGGATAGGGCTTTAAAGTAAATAGCTGCGGGGTGGGGTTGTTCAGTTACATGGCAAACTTTGGAAAAAAAAAGTTAAAGGGGGAGGGAACTCAGGAGAAGTTAATAGAGATTCGAGCACAAGTATTAAGACAAAGAGCATGGAAAGGGGCAGGAATCTAACTTCAGACACAGCAGGTCAGGGGAAACAAATCAACATAGGCTTGAGGGTGTTGTACGTAAATGCATATTGTATACAAAACAAGGTAAATGATTTGGTAGCACAGTTTGAAATTGGCAGGGACAATGGTGTGCAAAGTGATTCTAATGAGGTCAGCCAGGTGGGCCTCATAGAATATGAGTTCCTTGATTGGGGCTGTTAATTTGGTCCAATCAAGGAGACTTGGCTGACAAAAAACCATGAGGGGCATTGACAGGATACACAGATAAGCTGTCTTCCCTGCGTTGGGAGATTCCAGAACTAGAGGGTATAGGTTTAAGGTGAGAGGGGAAAGAATTGAAAGGGACCTAAGGGGCAACTTTTTCATGCAGAAGGTGGTGCATGTATGGAATGAACTGCCAGAGGAAGTCGTGGAGGCTGGTACAATTACAGCATTTAAAAGGCATCTGGGATGGGTATACAAATAGGAAGGGTTTGGAGGAATATTGCCCAAGTACTGAATATCTGGTTGGCATAGACGAGTTGGACTTGAAGGGTTTGTTTCCATGCTGTACATCTCTACGTGAGACATTCTTACACTCAGAACTGGCTCTGAAGGAGCTAGAACACCATCAATGACTTTCCACTTGGATATAAAGGGTGACCTGGTGATGACATACCAGCCACTGTGGAGTTATTTCAGTGGCGATGAGAGTGAAGCACGTTCCTGAAAATACCCACTCAAAACAATCATCTTTGAGTTGGCATAAGCATTTCAGGCATCATGCCACTATTTAGAAAACTTGACTTGTTCGACCTTGCTGAAGACTGGACCCAGTATGAGGAACGAACGTGTCATTTTCAGTTATTTGGAAACTAACTTTGCCTGACCACTAGATACTAAATCCTTTCAAGAATTGATGGATTTAGTTACGGAATATTATGACCCCAAGCCTCCTCTAATTCTGAGATGCTATCATTTTTACTTGGCAAGTAGGGGAATCCATTTTGAGATTTTTGACTAGATTAAAATGACTGGCAGAGGCATGTGACTTTGGTTTAACCCTTAATGAGATGCTAAGAAACCAGTTGGTATGTGGGATTAATGATGTAACCATGCAAAAGTGCCTACTAGCCGCAGCCCAACTTGATTTTAAATAGGCACTACAACTGGCTTTACAATCAGAAAATGAAACAAGTGGGACATGAGTTGCAGGTATTATAATGGAAGTGGAGACCCTCACCAGTCCAACTGAGTTTGGGAAATCACTTGAGTGAAGGCAATTGTATTGCCACACTCAGGATATATCCTGAACAGATGGATTCCATGTCAGCCCAAAGCAAAATCCCAAAACAAAACCAAACCTCAGTCAAACGGTTAAAATTTTCTTCAGGATCCAGGCTGGCAAGCCACTGTAGTTGTGGCCAGTATGCAGACTCAAAGATGTTTCCACTAGTAGGAGAGGCAAAGACCCTTGTGCACAGCCTCAGGATGAAGAGACAACTTTTATAATGCAGATGACGAGTAATTTCTTCAACCAGAGGGTGGTGAAGCTGTGGAACTCATTGCCAATGAGGGCTGTGGAGTCCAAGTCATTGGGTGTATTTAAGACAGATATAAAGGATTAGTATGGGAATGAAAGGTGAAAGGGGGAAGGCAAATGAATAGAGTTGAGAAACTGATCAGCCATGATTGAATGAAGGAGCAGGCTTGATGGGCCAAATGGTCTAACTGTTCCTATGTCGTATGGTCTTGGAAGGTTGGCCATCAGGGTCTGCCAGGGGATGGATGCCAAAGTGACATATAGGCCAACCCTCTGATTATTGGTCTCCTGTTCATCTTAACTGATGTGCTTTTAATGGGGTCAGTGTTCATGCTTGGTTTTGTGAGGTTGCATTGATGTTGCTTCAAGTTAGCTGTGACCTCAGAGGTGTGGGGTCCTTGGTCCAGACACTCCTCACTCACTGACCCTGCCACACTCCCAACCTCTGCCTCTCCAGCTTGCAGCTTACATCTGTGGCCTCAAAATTCCAAGCTGCTCTCAGCTCACAGGTTGCTTCCTGCTTGTCTCGACTTCTCTTCAGAACCTGTCTCATTGTGACAGTTTGGGAGTGGGAAGCAGAAAGGTCGATCAAAAATACTAAAAGGTGGAAGAGGCGGTGAACAAGGATGGCAAGGAGCATGACTGACAACAGGATAAGTAGAAAGAGAGAGTTAGCATATTTCTTTTAATATTTTAAAATTTATTAATTTGCAAATATAGTGTAATGTAACAATAGCAATCATTTTAAACTGACAGTGATAGCCTGGAATTTTCCATGCCCTCAAGCAGTCTGGGCAATGGCAAGAAATGTGAGAAAATATGGCGAGATCTAAAAAAAATCTGAATCTCAACATCAATAAATGAAGTTCAGTTTTCCCCTGAAGTTTTCAATGAAGAGTTCTGAATATCATTAATAAGCGGTGACATATTTATATCTCATTAGTAGTCAACCCTATCTCATTTATATACAGCTCGCGATTCCTCCTTCTGCTAGAAATTAAACAACGACAATTCCTGAGCAGTTATCCAGAGAATGCAGCTCACCACTTGCTTCACTGACATGTCTTTGAATGCTCAATAGACAATGTCCTCTTCCAGCATTCATCTATCAAAATCATTTCAGAAAATCATTTGCCTCATCATTTTATAAGGGTTAATTTCAGATCAATTCAGAATCTATTTCAGCCCTTCTGGCCTTCACTTTGGAGCTCAGAGATACATTTGACTCATATGCTCCTGCCAGATCACTTTGTGTACATGGATTAACAGTCAACTCATGCATCTACACAAACATCTTATACCTTTTGGCTTAATTTGTAATGCTCATTCAGGTCACATGGACTTGGAGACCGAAATGTCGATTTTCCTGCCCCTCAGATGCTGCCTGACCTGCTGTGCTTTTCCAGCACCACTCAAATCTTGACTCACACTGACTTGGAGCCTCACAATCTTGGCAGATTGCATCGATATTTAACCAGAGGACAAGTAGAGTTAGTAGTTGTGGAGCAATCAGGTGGAGATGCTGTGCAGAGCAGTATGACTGTTAGCACACGAGCATGGATGAGGTTTGTGTGGAGTGGAAGAATAGACTGAGTGTGAAGTAGCAGAGAAAAGATGGTGGGGCTTACCGGCGCAGAGCACAGAAGATCACTGAACAGTTTCTGACACTGTAGTGCATTCCATCTTACTGTGGAGACAGCACTAACCCACAACACTAAATCTCTGCCTAGTTCAAGTGTCCTCTGGCGTTCTGTAAGGTAAGGTCAGAATTCACACGACGACACCAGGTTATAGTTCAATAGGTTTATTTGATCAAAGTTTGTGAGAAGATTTGTAGCTCGGGTGCTCGTTGTGGTTCTGTTCACCGAGCTGGGAATTTGTGTTGCAGACGTTTCATCCCCTGTTTATTTGAAATCACAAGCTTTCAGCATGCTGCTCCTTCATAAGGCAAAGTGACAAAGGTGCAGGGTTCTGAAAGCTTGTAATTTCAAATAAACCTGTTGGACTATAACCTGGTGTCATGTGACTTCTGACCTTGTCCATTCCAGTCCAACAGCAGCACATCCATGTCAAGGTCTGTTCAGTCCTCCTTTTGACCCCCTTGCCCACCAGGACCTCCAGATCCCTTCTGAAAAGCAGAGTGCCAGCTTCTCATTCTGAAACATTTCAGTTTCCCAAGGTGACAATTCCTGGCTTGCAGCATCTGAAATGGGATGCACTTGGGTATTAAACATGGTTCCAGTAGTTTTTATGGAAGGTCACAGAATTTTGCCTTTCCTGTCAGGACTGTGCGAGAAACAATAAAGAGGCTGGTTGTATAATTAGTGAGGTGAAAAGCAAAAGACAATGTAAGAAAAGTTACCATAAGCCATGATAGGGCACCTGCCATGAAAGTCCTGAAACTTACACGCCAAAATAAATTGAAAATACAGCCCATAATAGTTTATAATTTTCTTTTGTGACAGTGACAGAACCTGACTACAGCTTTAACACTGGTTGTAATGGGAAAATCATGTTATTTCATTTGAAGTTGTCCTTTTCTGGAATTCAGTATTAAGTAAAGAATAATTGTATTCCATTCATTGGATAGAAGTTAAATATGAAGATATTTAGATTCAACAAATATACCATTACATGACAACTAAAATTAAAATTTGACAGCCATACTTTAACCCATTTAAGACATTTTCTCTAATTTGTTTGGAGCAGGGTTTCATTAATATGCATGTGACTGTATCAAGATATCAAGATTCTCGATTTGATTTTCTTAAAAGTTTAAGAGGGTAAGTGCCCTGTGTAAGAAATGGATAAATTTAGTAATAAATTGTTTTCCTTGTTTGATCTTATACATTGAACTTGATCAAAATATTATTAAAAAAAAGGTTGATATTGTAATTTTACTCTTAACCTCCATCCTCAAACTTACTGTGTGGTTGTCTCTCTTGACTGTAAACCTGGATATCCATGGGAGAGTAAATACTGACAAGTATGTCCCGTTTGTTTGCCCCAGTCCTCTTGTTGCAAGCATGGATTGAGCGGGTTTGCCAATCTGTCCAGTATAAGGTTTCACCAAACAATGTCAGGGCAAATGGATGAGTCAGAGTACCTTGCACAACCTCTTGCCTGTTAAAAGGACAAACAAGAAAACAAATCCATTAAAGGGGGAAAAAAAAAGGCATTGAGATCATACACAATCCTTCTTGCTCAACCAGAAAAATAAGCTGCATTTCAACATCAGCTGACACATAGAAGAACACTTCAGAGTATTTTACAGAGGATTAAGGACAACCAAGCTAGATTGGGGGCCGGCGGGGAGGGGGGGTATCAGGAAGGCAGGAGTAAAGAAGTAAATCATGAAGGTGTATAGCAAGTATTTGTTATTTTGGGAGTCTGCCAAAGAACATTTTGAGATGTAGCTAAAGGCTTGAGCAAGAGACTGTAACCTAGAATTGAAGAAACAGGTATGTGGATTTGAACAGGTAGCTTGGAAAAGGAAAGGGAGACAATGAAGGGATTTTATATATATATGGATGTGCGCATCACTGGCTGGCCAGAATTTATTGCCTATCCCTAGTTGCCATTGAGAAGGTAGTGCGAATGGTCTTCTTCCACTAGTGCAGTCTATGTCAACTGCAGTACCCACAATGCCCTTAGGGAGGAAATTTTTTTTGACCCAATGAAGGAACAGTGATACATTTCCAAAATGTGAGTGCTGGTGAGTGCTTGGAGGGGAACTTGCAGGTGATGTTCCCATGTATCGGCTGCCCTTGTCCTTCTAGATGGAAGTGGTCATAAATTTGGAAGGGGTGCTGTCTAAGGAGTCTTTGTGAATTTATGCAGTGCATCTTGTAGATAGTACACACTGCTGCTACTGAGCACTGATGGTGGAAGGAATCAAAGTTTATGGATGTGGTGCCAATCAAATGGGCTGCTTTGTCCTGGATGGTGTTGGAGCTGCACCCATCCAGGCAGGTGGGGAGTATTCCATCACACTGCTGACTTGTGTCCTGTAGATGATAAACAAACTTTAGGGAGTCAGAAGGAGGTAAATTACTTGCAGTAGTATTCCTAGCTTCTGACCTGCTCTTGTAGCCACTGTGCTTATGTGGCATATCCAGCTGAGTTTCTGGTCAATAAGAACCACCAGGATTTTTAAGGTGGGAGATTCAGTCATGCTAACACCACTGAATGTCAAGGGACAGTCTCTTATTGGCAATGGTCATTACTTGGCATTTGTGTTGTATGAATGTCATTTGTCACTTGTTAGCCCAAGCCTGGATATTGTCCAAATCTTGCATTTGAACACACAGTCATACAGCACAGAAACAGACCCTTCAGCCCAACTCTTCTGTGCCAACCAAATATCCCAATCTGACATCATCCTATTTGCCAGCATTTAACATGTATCCATCTGAGCCGTTTCTATTCATGTACTCATCCAGATGCCTTTTAATTGTTGTAATTGTACCAGCCTCCCCCACTTTCTCTGGCAGCTCGTTCCATACAAACACTATGCTCTATGTGAAAAAGTTACCGCTCAGAGCCATTTTAAATTTCTCTGCTCTAACCTTAAACCTATGTCATCTGGTTTTGTACTCCCCTACCCTGGGAAATAGACCTTGGCTATTCATCTTTTCCATGGCCCTCTTGATTTTATAAACGTCTCAGGTCATCTCTCAGGGACTGCTTCAGTGTCTGAAGAGTCACAAATGACACTGAACATTGTGCAATCATCAGCAGACATTCCCATTTCATGGAGAGGTATCATTGATGAAGCAGCTAAAGATGATTGACATAGGACACTACCCTGCATAACTCCTATAAACATGCCCTGGAACTCAGATAATTGACCTGCAATAATCACAACTATCTTCCTGCCTGCCAGGTATGATTCCAATGAGTAGAAAGTTTGCCCCTCTAAATCGACCATAAGATAGAGGAAGAGAATTAGGCCATTCAGTCCATTGTGTCTGCTCTGCCATTTGATCACAGCTGTTCGGTTTCTCAAGTCTTTAGCAACGGAAACGGATAGGCATATACCACAGGACCAGAATTGCAGCTGGGGGAAAGGCAATTATGATGCGATTAGGCAAGATTTAGGATGCGTAGGGTGGGGAAGGAAACTGCAGGCAATGGGCACAATTGAAATGTGGAGATTACTCAAGGAACAGCTACTGCTGTTCCTTGATAAGTACGTACTGGTCAGGCATGGAGGAAGTTGTTGAGCACAGGAACTGTGGTTTACGAAGGAAGTTAAATCTGTCAAGCGGAAAAAGATGGCGCATGTTAGGCTGAGATGTGAAGGCTCAATTGGGATGGTTGAGAATTACAGGTTAGCCAGGAAAGACCTAAAGAAAGAGTTAAGAAGAGCCAGGAGGGGACATGAGAAGTCATTGGTAGATAGGATCTAGGAAAACCCTAATGCTTTCTATAGATATATCAGGAATAAAAGAATAATTAGAGTAAGATTAGGGCCAATTAAGGATTGTCGTGGGAAGTTGTGCGTTGAGCCAGAGGTGATAAGGGAAGCGTTAAATGAATATTTTTCGTCAGTATTCACACTGGAAAAAGACAATGTTGGCGAGGTGAATACTGAGATACAGGCTACTAGACAAGATGAAATTGAGGTTCATAAGGTGTTAGCAATTCTGGAAAGTGTAAAAATACTTAAGTCCCCCGAGCTGGATAGGATTTATCCTAGGATTCTCTGGGAAGCCAGGGAAGAGATTGCTGAGCCTTTGGCTTTGATCTTTATGTCATTATTGTCTACAGAAATAGTGCCTGAAGACTGAAGGTTAGCAAATGTTGTTCCCTTGTTCAAGAAGGGGAGTAGAGACAACCATGGTGACTATAGCCCTGTGAGCCTTACTTCGGTTGTGGTTAAAGTGCTGGAAAAGGTTATAAAGATTTATAATCATCTAGAAAGGAATACGTTGATTTGCGATAGTCAACATGGTTTTGTGAAGGGTAGGTTATGCCTCACAAACATTATTGAGTTCTTTGAGAAGTTACCAACAGGTGGATGAGAGTAAAGTGGTTGATGTGGTGTATATGGATTTCAGTAAAGCATTTGATAAGGTTCCCCACAGTAGGCTACTGCACAAAATATGGAGGTATTGGATGGAGGGTGATTTTGTAGTTTGGATCAGAAATTGGCAAACTGAAAGAAGACAGAGGGTGGTGATTGATGGGAAAGGTTTATCCTGGAGTTCAGTTATTAGTGGTCTACCACAAGGATCTGTTTTGGGTCCACTGCTGTTGGTCATTTTTATAAATGAGAGAAAGTGAGGGCTGCAGATGCTGGAGATCAGAGCTGAAAATGTGTTGCTGGAAAAGTGCAGCAGGTCAGGCAGCATCCAAGGAACAGGAGAATCGACGAAGGGCTTATGCCCGAAACGTCGATTCTCCTGTTCCTTGGATGCTGCCTGACCTGCTGCGCTTTTCCAGCAACACATTTTCAGAATTTTTATAAATGACCAGGATGAGGGCATAGAAGGATGGGTTGGTAAATTTGCAGATGACAGTAAAGTTGGTAGAGTTGTGGATACTGCAGAAGGATGTTGTAGGTTACAGAGGGATATAGATAAGCTGCAGAGCTGGGTTGAGAGGTCGCAAATGGAGTTTAATGTGGAAAAGTGTGAGGTGATTCACTTTGGAAGGAGCAACAGGAATGCAGAATACTAGGCTAATGGTAAGATTCTTGGTAGCGTAGATGAACTGAGCGCTCTCGGTATCCATATACATAGATCCCTGAAAGTTGATAGGGTTGTTAAGAAGGCACACAGTGTGTTAGCTTCTGGGACAAGGACAGGGGCAGGGATTGATTTTCAGAACCATGAGGTCATGCTGCAGCTGTACAAGACTCTGGTGCAGCCGCACTTGGTGTATTGCGTACAGTTCTGGTCACTGCATTCGTGGGCGGCACGGTGGCACAGTGGTTAGCACTGCTGCCTCACAGCGCCAGAGACCCGGGTTCAATTCCTGCCTCAGGCGACTGACTGTGTGGAGTTTGCACATTCTCCCCGTGTCTGCGTGGGTTTCCTCCGGGTGCTCCGGTTTCCTCCCACAGTCCAAAGATGTGCAGGTCAGGTGAATTGGCCATGTTAAATTGCCCGTAGTGTTAGGTAAGGGGTAAATGTAGGGGTATGGGTGGGTTGCGCTTTGGTGGGGCAGTGTGGACTTGTTGGGCCGAAGGGCCTGTTTCCACACTGTAAGTAATCTAATCTAATCTAAAAATTACAGGAAGGATGAGAAAGCTTTGGAAAGGGTCCAGAGGAGATTTATGAGGATATTGCCTGATATGGAGGGAAGGTCTTATGAGGAAAGGCTGAGAGACTTGAGGCCATTTTTGCTGGAGAGAAGGTGGTTGAGGGGTGACTTAATTGAGTCATATAAGGTAATCAGAGGGTTAGATAGGGTGGACAGTGAGAGCCATTTTCCTCGGATGGCTAGCACAAGGGGCATAGCTTTAAATTGAGTGGTGATAGATATAGGACAGATGTCAGAAATGGTGTCTTTGCTCAGAGTAGTAGGGGCATGGAATGTACTACCTGTGACAGTAGTAGACTCGCCAATTTTAAGAGCATTTAAATGGTCATTGGATAGACATATGGACAAAAATGGAATAGTGTAGGTTAGATGGGCTTCAGATTGGTTTTACAGGTCAGTACAACACCGAGGGCCGAAGAGCCTATACTGCTCTGCAATGTGCTATGTTCTACCTATTCTCCTGCCTTCTCCCTATATCCCTTGGTCTCCTCAGTAATCAAGAACCTGTATTTAAGATGGAGATAATTACTCAATAACGTGTCCTCCACAGCACTCCATGGCAAAGTGTCCCACAGATTCGCCATGGTCTGGCTGAAACATTGCAGGGTGAAGGTCAGTGACCTTTGCAATTCCACCAGCCTGACAGCCATTTCCTATTGTACCCACCTGAACCAAGGCTCATGCTCCACCGTCTTGGGACTGTTTGCAATATTCTCCCTAAGCGCAGTACAGGCTGTAATGTTCTATGTTTGATGTATTACCTGTCGCACTCTCATAAAATTAGTAGCCTGACCATATCCCATCCATCCAGTAGACATTTTATCTCTGCCTATCCATGGTTCGTTTAGTACTGTCAAGGGGTCAATTAATGGCTAATTAGGACTTCCACCACCTGCCATTGGGACAATACCCACCATGCCAAGTAACAGCAGTAAAACCTAATAGGTCTTCTAGCTAGCCACCCCATTAGTTTCTGAGCCATTCATCTCTTTCAAGAAGTTATCATCTCTCGCAGTCTGTTACACACACTGGCATTTACATATTGGATTTTACTCCCATCTCATTTCTTTCTACAAACTTCAGCCCTGAATTCCCAAACATTTTTAAACACCTAGGTTATTTATTCTAGCACATATTTCAAACTTATTTTCTAACTAATTTAAATCTATTTAAGACTGTCAAGTTAGCCACAATAGTCTGGCTATAATTTATGAAATATCTCAAGTAGTTTCAAAAGCAACAACCTTTCAAACAAGCAAAGCCTACACTGTTACAGTTATGTGCTGAAATAAAATTTAAGAAGTAGGTCTTAGAAAAACATAATAATCAACACCACAATAATGTTTATTTCCACTCAAGACAAGAACATCTTTCTAATCAAATATTATGGAGTACATTTTACAAAATAACATTGCCAGCACAGATTCTCACACTACAGTGCACATAGGCTGTGGTGGCCAGTACAGCCTGTTAGTTCTTTTCTAATTCAAGTACCTCTGTGAATAAATTTCTGATTCATGCTTCATTATGCCATTTGCTCACTTATGAAGCTATGGAATAGCTGATACTGGTACAAGACTATATCAAGATGTTATGATCCATATGCATAATAAATTGCTCTGGAGTAGGTCCGAACAACAGACCTCAACCTGATAAAGAGGGAGAGAGAGAGAGAGAACATGTACATGAGAGAGAGAACATGTACATGAGAGAGAGAGAGAGAGAGAGAGAGAGAGAGAGAGAGAGAGAGAGAGAGAGAGAGAGAGAGAGAGAGAGAGAGAGAGAGAGAGAGAGAGAGAGAGAAAAGAGAAAAGAGAAAGAAAAGGAAAGAGAAAAAGAAAAAAAGAGAGAAAGACAGCAGGAAGGGAAGAGAGAGGAACGAAGAAATTAAATGAAAAAAACTGATTCTTATAGTGCCCTTCATGATCACTGGATCACCAAAGTACTTTACAGCCAAAGAAGTTCAGCAAACTTTGTTTTAACTAACACCTTATCAACTGTTTTCCTGATAAACAGGCAAAAATTATACACTTCAAATACCACGATTTACTACAATGTCCCCTTAAATAAAGTATAACAGTGATGCGTGTACCCCCTGCATTATATCTCTATTACTAACTGTGTTTTACATTGATTTTAAGAGGCTTGTTGATATTTTTACACGGATTTTATGAGGGATGATGATGTCTCAAAGTTGTGCTCGGTCAGTTTACTGAGGTACATGTTTATGCGTACCTCTTGATTATCTGGAATATCTGATCAAACAGCAGTTCATAAAATGTTTATTGTACTTTGGACTGTAGTCAGTGCTGTAATGTAGACAAAGTGGCTGCCAATTTGCTCACAGCAACCTCTTCATGTTTCGGAGCATGATAATGACTATATAATCTGCTTTGGTAAGGTCAATTGATAATAAATATCAGGCAGGATAACACCACTCCCCCCCTCCAGTTTTTCTTCAAAATAGTGCCAAAGCATTTTGTTTTAAGTTCATTTGAGATCACAAACAAAATCTTGGCTTATATCTCATCTAAAATACAGTGTAACAATCTTGCATTGGGTGCTAAGCTAATTTTTGCATTCCACTTCTTGAGTTGAACTTGAACCCATAACCTTGTGAGACAAAAGATTGGAGTTCCAGCAACTGAGCCATCACTGACACAATTTGCAAAAAAAAGAGCTAACCAACCTGGAGTACAGAAACCTAGAAACATTAGCTGCCTTTTTCCCTACACTTCAATAAGCTGTGGTAGTATACAGCTTGTAAGAAGAAACACTTAAATAATAACAACAACATGTTGAAAAACAAGGCAAACTTTGAAAAAAAATCAAAGTCAAACAACCATAGATCTTATTCTTCTATTTACAAATGAGTTATAGAGCTTGCAACGCCCATTGAGTTGTAAAGACTTGTATAAAAAGGATTGATGTTTGATTTCATGGTATGCAACATTGTTTGAACCACTAAAAGTGATTTAACCCTTTCCTTCCACATGACCCAAGACTCCAGGTTGTTTCATACATTAACTACACCTTGGCAAAAACTATAAACCTCAAGTTTCCGCTACACAGCACTCGCTCCGGGCATCACAATTATAAGGGCACCATCTTGACGTACAGCAATTAAGATTTGGCAGTCTGTCAGAGAACAAAACATTTTGTACAGACATGACCTATGCTTCTGTTGAAATTTTGAAGTCAAGCTGTTTAATGATAAAGACCTTATGGAAAAAAACATAAGCAAATAAATGATTAAAATTAAAATAAATTCAGAGCTGATCTCGGATTCCATTTATCATTATCCTATCTTTTACAAAAAACTGCTTTTTCATTTAGGTTGCACCTGCCACACCCTAACAACATTTCCAAAATGCTTCACAGCCAATGAATTAGTTTTGAACTCTTCTTGTTGTTTCACAGGGAAATACAGTAAGTACTCATAAATGACAATAATAAAATGAGTGAATAATTGGTTTCATTGCTGGTTGAAGAACCATGTTGGTCAGAACTGCAGGAGAGTTCCCTGCTCTATTTTGCGTAGTGTTATGGGACCACTTACTTCCAAGTGAGGCGGAAAGAACAAATGGAAGCTGGAGCGTCCTTAATGCCCTATTGAAGTAACGACCATGATAATGTGGTAAAATCCTGGACAGGGATAGAATGTGTGACCTTCCAAAGGAGAAATGCCATCAATGAGGCAAGACTAAGCCTTAATAGATTTTTAACAGCACTATCACATCCATCCTCCAGTGCACAGTTTAACACACGTTCTTTCAAAAATCGGCTGGGCAAAATACAATGTTGCAATCTTTGAAATCAAAACCCAATAATACATCATGTGATTTATTCTTTTGATGGCACTTTCTCAAATATTGTGCTTGTGAGGTGCGTTCAAGGAGGTTTCATGGAATCTCTTTTCAAGGCTTTTAAAGCAGCTGATGTAGGCCGACACAAAGCTCACTGCACCTGCAGAAATTAAATAATTGCTGCCCAAACCATCTATCCTAAAAGTAGACAGGTGGAATTTTAATCCATAGTTTGGAAGCAGTAACTTTGTCTTAGAAATTGTAGAGCAAACTAACTGTATAAAAAATACACATACAGACCCAGAAAATAATCACAGAACATTCTGGATTCTTAAATAAAACCTCAACCTTGCTGGCCATAAGAGAGTTTAATACTAAACAAAATTAAGTCAAGCATGCTCTGTTCAAATTTCTGGCAAGGTAGAGAGGAAGCCTCTACATTCTTCCTCCACCATAATGATTTACTCAAAAGAACATACAAATGCTTTAAACAAAAGTGCAAAAAGGTTGACAAAATATTTCCATTTCAAATCCAAAAAACTATTTTCTCCTATCATTGGCTTTTAAAAAGAAAATAATTAATTCCTAATGTTGAGAGAAGAACATCATTACTAGTTTTCTTTCATCATAAATACTATCCCTGTCTACTTTAAAGACACTGACATTAGCATGTTGCTAAAGTGACCATTTCAAAATGTGAGCAAAATAGTAAGAGTCATCTGACAAATAGACATCACAAGTCAAATCCTGTTCATGCCTAACACCTAGTCACGCAGCCAGCGATAGGAATTTGCAGATTACAGAAATGGTGAAGTTAATATCAGCACTCCTACATCCTTCTCTGCTCAAAATGTTCCAGGGTTTAAGATATTGAAGTCCTAGGAACATCCGGCAGGATATTGATAGCAAGATTCTGATGACAATACTAAAAAAAAGACTCAAAACGACTACTGTGAAGCAACTTAGTGATTCAGAAATTCTTTGTAACTTCCTTTGAAATGTACTCACACCTAAGCAGTCACCTAGAAACCAGAATGTCCTTATTGATTGTCTATCAATGGTGAAGAAAGGCAAAGACAAAATGACAAAGAGACAATGAAAGCTAAGGTCATGCGATGTTTAAATCCATTTTTAGCTCAGCCTCTATTATTTGGGATTTTCTGACTGCTCATCTCACTTAAAGGTAACAACGAAAACACATATGATATTGTTAAAGGCAGAATGATGTAACACAAATCACAGCTCAATTTTCCATTTATAATTCAAGCAGTAAAATGCAGAAAAATACTAGACTTGAAGCAAATTACCCACAACATATTTTTATGGATAGGACCTGAAAGATACAAAATATTGCTTGTAGATTTGTGGATTGGATACTTCAGTAATGAAGATCATCCAAAAAACCTGAAGTCCTGATAACTGATTTAGAGATGCAGCCAATAACAGAACTAAGTAGTGAAAGGATCATAGTAATTGAACACAAGGTTAGTGTAAATTGTTAATATTTATCATGCATAAACTAGGTATATAAGCATGGTACAGCAGGGCTTTACTCATGTCTTATTCCATCAGATCTTAATCTGATCTGACATCCTAATGTCACAGTTATGCACATACTTTCTCAGTAGTTATTGTCACTGTATTGGTACAGTTAACCCTTTAATTCACATTTGTCTCACAACTATTAATTTCATAAACAAGTTACAGTGGCCATCTCTTATTCTAATTCCATTCTTCTTTCGTCAAAGTCATCAATCTTGAAGAGGGTTCTTGGTTCCCTTGGACAATGTGTAGGAAAGCAAACACATTTTTGAAGGAGGATAGCAGCCTGTCACAATTTCTGTACGTGAGCTGTGACTCAAGATGCACTCAGATGTAAAGGCAGTGAAGACCAATTAAGAAAAAACTGATACAACAGTCAAACATCCAGTTCCTGAACTATCATAAATCCCACAGAGAAAGATGACAAACATTAAATTCTAAATTTCACCTTCCACTATGTTGTTTACTAGGTAAAAGGTGAAAGCCAATGTTGATCCTTCTTCTGATAGCTGCTCTGTAGCCAACACTTCTTGTCTGATGCCCCTGCAACATCTTTAGATGTGCTACAACTTTGACACACTCCTGTCCTGCAATATGTTTACTTGTTTTTGTTGTGTCATTTCAAAATGTAGGACACCCTCTCTCTGGCTTAATAATGCTAAGTGACTTCAAATAGCTGGGCTTCTATTTCAGCAATTTCTCTTAGATAGTTAGATTTCTCTGACCGTGTTGCTAGGCTACAAGTTTTTCCAGGGCATGCCTCAGTGGTAAAAGCTCTCTAGTTTGGACCTTTACTCCTTTACTGAATTAAAGCCTGAGCATTTAGTGATGAGATTCAATTGCAGAATCCAGTGTATATGGCTTTTTTTTGGGTGGGGAAGATGGTGGGGGTCGAGAGATCACAGGGTAGGGGATGAAGTCCCAAACACTGGAGGAACTCTCGGCGAAGATGTAGCTCTGAATGTGATTGGCACTCCATCCTCTATCTTGAATATACACTCCTTCCTCCAATGATGTACATTGGTGGCAGTGTGCACCATTTACAAAATGCACTGCAGCAACTAGCCATGGCTATCGACAACAAAAATCGACGGACAAGGCCTAAGTTTAATATCAGTCACTGCAAAGTATATGCCTCTTCTGCTGCCAGTATCGACCAATCAATTGTGCAGATTTACAAGTAGATAACTGAACGCGGGATATCGCAGTACCTCAAGGGAATTGCTGATAACTTTGGTAACTGTCCAGTCAGTTTGGCTTTTAACAAAACCTGGAGTGATATCACAACAGGCCAGGGTGGGTGATGAGGTTGGCTGAGATTCTTTTCACTTGGACTGCAGCCAATCTGTGTGCAAGACAGCTTTGCTAATAGTAGCATGATTCTCATTTGCAGATCAGTGGAAAGCTTAATAGTGCCTTGCAATGGTGTGCGCATGGCTTCAGTAAAATTAACCTAAGGCCCCTGCGTACACTAAAGGTTCTTGATTCTGCCAACCTTTGCTCAACATTTAGAGAAAGATTCATCCTTACATGCAGGGAGTATGCATTCCATATCAGTCATTCTACAGGAGTAGACTTCTCAATTGCCTGATTCATGATTCAAACTTTTTTTTTGTGTATACCAGATAATTAATGGAGTTTTAAAAAGTCTTTTGTGTGCTTGATATGATCTGTAAAGTTTAAAATCAAAATAATTTTTGCTAATGCTTTTTAATGTCTTCATAAATCCCTATAGCTCTTTTAGCATATGGCAACAATTTGTGTAAGTGTACCAATATGTTGTTATAACTAATAGTTTTAATCGCAAGGTTTTCATGCGGTTTGCAGTCTGTAGCCTTGTGTACTTGCCTGAAGAAAACTATCTTGCTGAAGGAAGTATCAAGTTGAAGGCTCACAGAAACTACCACACTACCTATTTTACTAAATTTCATTTTCCTTAAAGCAGAAGTACAAATCAGAACTGATTTAGGAACACCATCTTTCACATGCAAAGATATTTTATAATGCAAAATAAGCGTATCTCACTTGTTTATTCATGACTGAGTCATCTTTTCACTGGACTTTGAAATAACAAGCAAATCTTTACACTGAACTAAAAAAATCCAACAATCCATTTTACAGTCTTCATTTCAAAGCCCCTTCAATGCACGGAAATATAGCCTTTGAAGAGGCTTTCAAAGATACTGGTTGTATAGCAGAGATGATCAAAACCTTGCACCCATCTGCACTTTCCACACAACCACAGCACCTCTCCCCTCTGGCAGTGACCCCAGTGGCAGTGATAAAGCATGCTGAATAGACGGTTTGTCTTCATCAGCACTCTTAACATGCTTGCCAGTTTTGGGAAAAGGAAACTACTTTAATTCTTGACCGCAAATCAGTGCTTGCATAGAACAAAGCAGAAACAGCTTTCCTGCTCACTTCACACTTGAGTCAGAGTTAGCCAGGTGACTGCTGCATGAAGCAACTCCATTAAAGGTCTGGAACAATCAAGATAAATTTCAAGTGACTAAGATGTAAACATTGGAATCAATACATTGAATGTAAATAATACAAAAGGGCAACCAAATTATTTTAAAGAGAATTCATTTGGTGCATGTTTACGACAAATAACAGATATCAGAACCATTACCACAGATACTTGAAGAAAAATTCTTCAGGACATTGTGATCAATGCAGGGCAATTAACTTCCTGTGTTATCATAAAGAAGGATCACCCAAATCATTATTATTAGTTTGTTTTTGGGAAGGAGTGTGGTGGAAGTTAGCTCATACCTCAATCTCACAAAAAGTGTCCTGCTCACCAGGCTGTATCATTTGTTTCCATCACTACAAAAATATCAACAATCTCACACGAGTAACTTGAGAATTTTTCCCTGAGGAACCATTAACTTGCCCCTGAATTTTGAATTTAGTTTCAATAATCACCTTCATACTTTAACTAATAGGTATAAATTAAAATCCCGAAAGGGACTATTTTTAAAATAATGAAAATATTTCATTTTTTCCACAAGTCACATAGCATCAACAGATGGGAAAGGGGGTGGAACAGAAATGCAAGTGGTAATTCAAGTCTTAACCAATACTTACCATTAAAAATCAGGACATGATATCCCAGGCTACTAATTCTGTGTATTATCTTCCTTTGATAAATGAAACCTTGAGACGGGTGAGCTGAGATGTGTGTCTGACTCACAGGTACATGCCCACATCTAGTCATTCAGCTGCATAGTCAATCCTTGTGTTGTCCAGGATCCTGAAATTATTTTTACTATCTGCAAATGTTCAGGATGAATGATCTATACTTGATAGAATTGTTAGGAGTGACCATCACAGTGGAGTTAAGGGCCCAAATTCAAACCAGCAATACCTTCCATATATCCTTCCACATGTGGCATTATTACTGTAGAAAATGGGATAAACTCAAAACCAATCTAGCACTCAGAACAGGGCACTGAGAGATGTTTCAGGCCACCTGCAGCAGATCTGTAATCTCATGGTATGGCAGATCACGCACTTAACCATCATGCCAAAAGATCAACCGGGTTTCGATGAAGACTGCAAAACAGAATGCCAAGAGCAACTCCAGGTATACCTAAAAATGAAGTGCCAATCTACTGAAGCTACACACGTTAAAGAGTGAAATCAGCATACTGTAGCCAGAATTAAGTGATCCCACAACCAATGGATCAGATCAAAGCTCTACAGTTCTATTACATCTAGTCATGAATTCAACAACTAATGTAAAGGGGAGTTAGGTATACATTAGCAGCTAATGAAGAGTTTTTCCATATCTCATAGCTTCAACATTACTAGGGCCTCTTAATACTACATATGGTCAAATGTTGCCTTGATGTCAAATGGAGACACCTTGACCTTACCTCTGGAATTCCGCTGTTTTCGCCATGTTTGGAACAAGGATATAGTGAGGCCTGGAGCCAGGGTGACCTGGCAGAATCCAGGCTGAGCATCCTCAATGTGGAATTCAGCATTTTAGTACATAAAATAAGGTTGAAGCTTTCACAACCATCTTCTGCTATTAGTACCAAGTGGATGATCCAAACTGGCCTCTTCCTGAAGGCCCTAACAGTTACCAGTTTTCAGACAATTCAATTCACTCCAATTGATCAAATGCACTTAGCAATTTCTTGATATAGCAAAGATTGTGAAAACATCCCAGCTTCTGTGTTGAACTAGGTGCACGTCAACAGGCTCTCCAAACGTTGCTACAGCATTGACACAAAAGTGGAAATTGTATATAAAAGAGAATAAATCCAACCTAGCCAATTACAATTTCATCAGTCTACTCTGTCAGCAGCAATGTCATGCTGGGCATTGTTTACAGTGTTATAAGGAACATTTACTGGATTCTGACAAAGTGTCACTGATGGAAAAAGTTAACATGGCTTCTTTCTTCACATGATGAAACATTACCATGTTGTTTTATATTTATTATTAGTCTGCTGACTGATATGAAATTTGCATTCTGACAGGGCCACTCGGCTCCAGGTTCCTTGATAGCCTTGCACCAACAGAAATGGAACTCCAGAGCAAAGAATAAAGAGTCACTGCCCATGACTGAGTGTAACACTAAGTTGTCCCAGTAAAATCTAAGTTGATGGGAAAAATCTCCAGTAGTTGGAGTCATACCTAGTAAAAGGATGACAACTGTGGCTGTTGGAAGCAAATTTTCTCAGACCAAGAACATCCTTGCGTGACTGACTCTGGGGAGTTTCGTAATCTCAAAATCCTCATCTGCATCTTACCTTCCCCTGATTCTGTGATTTTTCCTTCATTATAAGGTCAGAAGTGAGCGGCACGGTGGCACAGTGGTTAGCACTGCTGCCTCGCAGCGCCAGAGACCCGGGTTCAATTCCCGACTCAGGCGACTGACTGTGTGGAGTTTGCATGTTCTCCCCGTGTCCGCGTGGGTTTCCTCCGGGGGCTCCGGTTTCCTCCCACAGTCCAAAGATGTGCAAGTCAGGTGATTTGGCCATGCTAAATTGCCCGTAGTGTTAGGTAAAAAGGGGTAAATGTAGGGGTATGGGTGGGTTACGCTTCGGCGGGTCGGTGTGGACTTGTTGGGCCGAAGGGCCTGTTTCCACACTGTAAGTAATCTAATCTAAAAAAAAAGTGGGCAATCTTTGCTGAAGACTGCAGTGTGTTTGGTACTTTTCATAACTCCTTAGATATTGAAATCATCCAGGCCGCATGCATTAAGATCTGGACAACACAATAATTGGCAAACATACAAGAGTAGGCAATCACCATTTCCAACAGCAGAGATTCCATCCTCCTCTTGATAATTAATGGCATTATCATTGCCTAATCCTCTTTAATCAAGATACTGGGACTCATTGTTGACCAAAACTTATTTGGACCGTTGTTGCAAACATCTAATTTTATGGTTCGCATCTCAAAGACACATGACTTTTAGTTTAGGGGAATTGACATTTTTAAATGCAAGATAAAACACTTGATTTGAAATTCCATCAGATTTGCTTTTGAGCTTCTCAAACCAAGGGGTTTACTTTATTTTACAAGGTCATAGTGGAAGTTACTGGAAACTAAATAAAGGGCTACTGTCATGAAGGTGAAGGCACGTACTGCACCTTTTAGAGAGAGTGAAAGCTGTTTTGCACAGACAGCTTGCAGGCACCTGTCACATGACTGACTAGCAGTCTCAGAGTGTACTGGAAAATTGAAAATACGTAACATGTGGCTGTGAAACAAATACCTGTGTTTTGCTTGCTATTTATACAACAATTCGAATTGAACCAGTTTAAATTATGCCTCAGAATACTAAAAACTAATTGATTTTGAATTTATTGTTTTGCCAACATTGAACTACTGAGATGATCCAATGCTGGGGGTATAAAGAAGCAGATATTTTGACAGTTAGAGTGAGACCAACTGCCATCAACAGAGTAACTGCCAACAATACACTCTCTATCAAAAGGTACCTTTTTCACATGAAATATCTTTGCAGCAAATGACCAAAGACGACCCAGGGAGCTCTACACCCAGAGGAAGACAGAAACTGATGACGACAGCCACTGTAGGATTTTGAAATTAAATTGATGTAATTTTAATATGGGTTTTTATCAGAACAGTATATTGTTATAGAGTGGGAAATAGATAACAAACATTTTAGAGAAAAGAGGTGTAGAGTTGTAAATACTTGCTGCTTTAGTGTGCACTTTTAGAGTTAAAGAATAAATTGACATTCTTTAAAAAAAAACTGGTACAACACGGCAGTGACCCCTCTGCTAATTAAACCAAACACTCAGAAAAGCTGACCTCATCTCATAACCTGTTAAAGTATGAGTGACAGAGAACCCCCAAATTCTACGATTTAAATAAAAACTATCTCCCACTCTGTAACAATATACTGTTCTGATAAAAACCCATTTTAAAATTACATCAACTTAATTTCAAAACCCTACAGTGGCTGTCATTGTCAGTATCGGTCTTCCTCTGGCTGTAGAGCTCCCAGGTCGTTTTCAGTCTTTTGCTGCAAAGATGTTCCATATGAAAAAGGTACCCTTTGATAGAGAGTGCATTGTTGGCAGTTACTCTGTTGATGGCAGTTGGTCTCACTCTAACTGTCAAAATGTCTGCTTCTTTATACCCCCAGCATTGGATCATCTCATTGGCTCGATGTTGGCAAAACAATAAATTCAAAATCGAATAGTTTTAGTATTCTGGGGCATAATTTAAACTAACTGGTTCAATTCGAATTGTTATAAAAATAGCAACTAAAACTCAGGTATTTGTTTCACAGCCAAAAAAAAATTTCAATTTTCCAGTACACTCAGACTGCTAGTCAGTCACATGACAGGTGCCTGCAAGCTCTCAGTGCAAAACAGCTTTCACTTTCTCTTGAAGGTACAGAACACACCTTCACCTTCGTAACATTACCCCTCCGACCTTCTTAGCGGAGATGGGATGTATGCACCTGCCTCAATAAGGGCAGAAGTTACTTCTATGGTTCCCAGAACAAAGAGATGGTCTGGGGATAATTAGCTTAAAACCAACATCTGGGTATGCCAAGCATGCCACTTAGGTATTGGGATAGATTACATAGAAATAAATTCTTTTGATTCTTTGGAGAGGGTGCTTCTGTGAGGAATCACACAGATACTGTTAGCTTAGTCTACTTTTGGGGTGGTTTGGGACAAGCAAGAAGAATAGATCTGTCTGAGTAATAAAACAACCAGATTTAGAAGCAGAGGGCTATTAGACACCAGTTTATTTTCTGATTGATGTCATTAAGCAGGAATGCAATGAGGCCCCTGTTTGAGCTGGGAAGTTCACAATTGAGAGGTTGGAGAGTTGGATGATTTACCTCGCCAGATGCGAGTGAAAGGACCACAAAGAACCTCATGCCTCAGGGAAAAGCAGGATCACTTAAGAGACTCTCAGATAATTCCTGAGAGCTGTAGCACACCTTAGTTTGTTTCCAGTAGAAATGAAGGAATCCTCAATATCTTGTTAAGTATAGAAAAACTCTTGGATGGAAACAAAAATAATAGGGAGTGTTCTGTTGAGATGTTTGCACTTAAAGCATGATTTTACAAATATAGTGTTAAGTTAGTAGTACAGGTAGACAACCCTTTATCCAAAATCCTACAATCCAAAAAGCTCCAAAGTCCAAAGGCTTTGTTGTGAAGTTTTTTCTCATTAACAATGTTGCTTGGCTTGCAAACAGTTAACCCAAGTTCACACCCATTCGATGCGTGTCACTCAGATGCAACGTGGAGAGGTGTGGCCCAGTTCTGGCAGGCCTCAGTTCTGTCTCAAAGCCCGTTTTATTCAGTGAGTCTGTTCTTTAGTAAGATTTTAAAAAGATTTACCATCAAACTGTCACTTATTCTGAAATTTGAAAAATTCTAAATTCCAAAAACCAGCTGGTCCCAAGCATTTCAGACAAAGGATTGTGCACCTGTACTTGCTTTCTTAGACTCTTGCACAGTAAATGTTTTTATTTATGATGTGAAATTATGTGTTGCTGTTCTTCAGATAAAAACTGAATTTCATTTTCAGAGTTCCTGGCCTTTGCTGAGATTGTAACACCAAGGCACATATGGTCATAGAGTCCTACAGCACGGAGTCAGGCCCTTCAGCCCAAACTGGACCATGAGACCAAAATGTCTATCCACACCAACCCCTTTCCTCTGCACTTGGCCTATATTATTCTAAACCTTTCCTGTCCGTATTTTTGTCCAAACGCCTTCTAAATGTTGTTCATGTACTTGCCTCAAACATTTCTGTTGGCAGCTCATTCCATATGTGTACCGCCCTCTATGTAAAGAAGTTGCCCCTCAGGTTCCCTTTTATTCTTTCCTCTCTGACCTTAAACTGATGCCCTCTAGTCCTCAATTTCCCAACCATGCAAAAACGACTGAGTAAATTCACTCTATTCGTATCTCTCGTGATCTTATATACATGTATAATGTCCCCCCTTCAGTCTCCTAAGCTCTAAAGAGAAATGGCCTAGCTTGTCCAATCTCTCCCTATAACTCAGACCCTCGAGTCCAGGCAACATCCTTGTAAATTTCTTCTGCACTCTTTCCAGTTTAATAACATCCTTCCTCTAGCAAGGTGACCAAAACTGAACACAATACTTCAAGTGCGGCTTCACCAACGTCCTGTATAACTGCAACATAACTTCCCAACTTCTATACTCAGTGCTCTGAAGGCCAGTGTGCCAAATGCCTTCTTCGCTGCCCTGTCTACCTGTGACTCCACTTTCAGAGCACTGTGAACCTGAACTCCAAGATCCCTCTGTTCCACTACACTCCTTAAGGCACTACCATTCACCATGAAACTTCTACCTTGATTTGACTTTCCGAAATGCAAGTCCTCACACTTCTCTGTATTAAACTCCATTTGTCGGCCCACTTCCCCAGCTGATTGAGGTCCTGCTGCAATTTCTGATAACCTTCCTCACTGTCCATGATACTGCCTATTTTAGTGTTATCTGTAAACTTACTAATCATGCCTTGTACATTTTCATCAAAATCATTGATACAGATAATAAGCAGCAATGGGCCCAGCACTGACCCCTGAGGCACTCCACTAGTCACAGGCCTCCATGAATTCTGTGGCTACAAGAGGTGGTCAGAGATTTTCCAGAATCAGTAAACTTACCTTCTGACTCCTCAACATCTTTCTTCCACTTACAAGGAGGAAGTCATGAATCTGGCAGAATACTCTCCGTATGCATGAAGTGTGGCTCTAAGGTTGTACAATATGACAATATCTAGGACAAAGAAACCCCAACTTGACGAATACCACCCATTGACCATCTTATATACTTACTCCCTCTACTACTAGCACATTGTAGCTGCAATACATTATGCAAACTGCAGCACAGCTATTTGCCACGGCTTCTTTGATAGCACATCCCAAACCTGTGACCTCTCCAACCTTGGACAAACTTTAACAACAGTCGCAGTGGGACAGCATAACTTGTAATTTCCCACCCAGACCACACACTACCCTCACAATGAAGTATATGGTCAGTCCTTCTTCATTACTGGGTCAACTGTCTGAAACGTCTTACATTAGAGCATTATGATGCGGCCTTATCCCAGGGACTGCAGCAGGAGCAGACAGCAGCTCACAACCACCTCCTAAAGTGCAACAGGGAATGGGCAATATGTACTGTACTGGCATTGCCAACAAAACCCTCATCTTATGAAATTTTTTTACAAATCCTTGCAATAAACCTGGCTTTATTAATATAGTCATACAGTATAACAGTAAGGTTATGCTGAACTCATAAAACACTAGTTGGCCTCAGCTAGAGTAATGTGTCCAGTTCTGGGCGTTGGACTTTTGGAAGGATGTGAAGGCAACAGAGAGAGAATAGTTTCAAGAATGAGGAATTTGAGTTATGAGATTAGATTAGAGAAGCCATGACTGCTCTCCTTAGAAAAGAGAAGGCTGAAAGGAGATCTGATTGAAGCATTCAAAATCATGAGAGGTCTTGTCAGAGTAAATAGGAAAAACATGTCACCACTTGTGAAACAAAAACAAGAGGGCAAAAATTGAAAGTAATTAGTAAAAGAAGCAGAAGTGATAGGAGGAAAAACCTTTTTCAGAGCAAGTGGTTAGGGTCTGATATGCACTGCCTGAGAATGTGGTGCAGACTGATTCAGTCAGGACATTCAAAGGGGAATTACTTGGTTATTTGATGGGAACAATGTGAGAGTTACAGGAAGAATGCCACTGGATAAGATGCTCATTGGAAGAGCCAGAAAAGGTATTGAAGGCTGAATGGCTTCCTTTTGTTCTGTGACAATCCAATTCTGTGACCGAGATTATTCGTGAACTGTTTGATTTTGGAGGAATCATGTTTAAGTCTATCCAAATGTGGGAGCTATGTATTATATAGCTTGCTGTGCTTTTTGTGTACATAGACAGGTCAGTCAATTGTCTCAGTAAGGAATATATGCTCTTCTTCTAGTTGCAAACCGACAGTCTCAATAGCATCAGACGGACTGCAACAGTTTCAAGTAGCAGCTCATAACCACCTCCTATAGTGCAATAGTGAATGGGCAATTTGTACCAGTCTTCCCAACAAAACCCTTATCCTATGAAAATCCAAACATAATAGAAGAAAACCTTCCAAGAAATATCTTGGCCTGGTTACAATTACCAGTAATAATCTCAGAAAAAAAATGATATTCCTCAAATAGTTAAATAAACAAAAAAGGGTGGCTCCCAAGTAAACCTTTCAGGCATTACAATGTAACATTTGGAGAAATTGTGCCTTTTAACCCTCAACAAGTTTGGCCAACCTGAGTAGAAACGTTACTTTATATGGGAGAAAGTGAGGAATGTAGATGCTGAAGATCAGAGTCAAAAAGTATGGTGCTGGAAAAGCACAACAGGTCAGGCAGCATCCAAGGAACAGGAGAGTTAATGTTTCGATCATAAGCTCTTCATCAGGAATGTTGTGAAGAGCTTAATCTCTCTATAAAACTATTAATTCCTCGTATAATAAAGGATTGCATTCTAATAAATGATTACCTGAAAGAGCCATCCAAGTTGGATCTATGAATAAAACTCAGTTTTGCATCTGCCCAGTAAAGTTTCTGTTCCTCTATGTCAATTGTCAGTCCATTTGGCCAGTAAATATTAGTGTCCACAATGACAGAACGACTGCTACCATCCATGCCAGCTCGTTCAATTCTTGGTATTTCTCCCCAGTCTGTCCAATACATGTACCTGTAAAAATATACAGAATGGAAATAAGAACTTGCAAATGGATAAGGTCTTGTCTTCTGCTTTAAATTTTATTCAATTTCTGTTCAGTGTACAAGATATAAAAAGCATCATGAAAAGACACTGCATATTTTACAAGTTATGTACAACAGAATTACAGTCATTAAAATAATTCTTATTTAGCAGTTACCCAACTTTATCCATAAAAATGGTGAAAAGCTATCTTGTTTACAAAGTACACGTTCTAACTATTTGCATACTTAGTTTATTCTAAATATTCGAAACAGTAATGGTATTGGAATTAAGTTTGGATCATCCAGTTTCTTTTCCAAAAATTGTTCACAAATTAATGGAGAAGGTGGCCGCGTGCTAGTGTCAGTGAACATAGTAGCCAAAAGCCCAAAATTTTGCTTTCAAATCCTACCACAGCAGCTGGTCGAAAATTTAAAGCAGTTAATAAGTCTGGAAAATAAAGCTAATCTTGGTTCTGGTAACCATGTCAATTATCATCGTTTGTTGTTAAAAACTCATACGGTTCAATTATATCCTTTTGGGAAGGAAATCTTGCATCTTTACCTAGTCTCATAGCAGCGTGTTCAACTCTTATATTTGGGGTAGGGGAAGCTCATCTGCTGTGTGGTCTGTGCCTGCTACAGCAGCCAGGCAAGCAGGGAGAGCTGCAGGCATAGCAGGGACACCATTCCTCAGGCGTGATATTCAGATGCTGCCTTTAGGTACCAACAGATCCTACTATCTATAGGAAACTGGAAGCCGATTAGAAAATGCCAGTTGATCTCTTTTATTTGTCCTCATGTAGCCCTTACTGAGCCAGACAGAAGCTAAAATGGCCCCGTGGTGGATATATTTAGCTCCCTTCCAAGCCTGACATTTTGGTAGATAGGTGGGTGGATGGATAGATAAATGGGTGGGTGGAGAGACAGACAGACAGGTAGCAGCATAAACAGAACAAGAGAGAAAAAGCAGCACTTGATTTTGATATCTGCATAACTGTTTAATGATACTATGTAGATTGGTCAAGGTCACAGAAAGTAGACAATGCTTATCAAATTATAAAGGGCTACTTTCAAAACAAAATAAATCAAATGTTCAAATTTTGCTAGTTATTCTAAATTCTTATTTGTTGCTGTGCTATATTAATAGTCACTGATTGATTGATTAAATGAACAGGCAACCTCGAGCAATTTCTATACAATTTTGATAATCAAACAATTGGACCTACAGGACAGATGTTTGGGTTACTTGTTTTCCATCTGCCTCTCTCTCCAACTGGGAAAATACCTTTCTTCAAATTGGTGCTTCTACACACAAAGTAGCTCCTCAAAAAGTAGCTTGCCCAAGGTCAGAGCAAATGGGAAACAATCCAATAAATCATGTCCCAGTACTCCATGTTCTGGCATGTTGAAACACTGGAAGATCCATTGGCTTTTCTTAAAATATATTTTATGGACAAATCTTAATTTTGATTATGACTGAAAGAAAAAAATTCAGGTTGAAGATTTTCTTCTTGCACTCATCAGGACAGATGCAAGAATAGCAAATTTCAAACTGAGCAACAATTTATAAACTGCACGAGAAAAGAGAACTGGTTGGAAAATCTACTCTGCTTAATCAATGTGTTGCTATGGGTGAATGCAGCAGGGAGTTATGTCAAAAATGCTTTTGTTTCATTCACAACAGGCATAATACACAGACATTTCCTTTTGCCAGTGAAGGAGAACTCCCTGCGTATAAATATTGTTTTAAAAATAAAACATACTAAATACAAATGTAGGAAAACAAGAATTAGAAGTAGATTGATTCAAAATGAGAAATGATAAAGCTTGTGGGAGTGACATACAGGCCCTCTAACAGCAATCACAGAGTGGATGAAGTACAAGGAATAAATAATGGAAGCTTATCAGAAAAGTAAACCATTAATCATGGGGACTCACATATAAAGACTGGGAAAAAAGATTAGAAAGGCAAAAGCTGAGGAATTTGTAAAATGCTAAAGACACTTTCTCGGAGTAGACCATTCTGCAAAGAGAAAAATAGGTCTGAGACTAGTATTTTCAACTTAAATAAGGACATTCTTTGAGACCACAACAGCAGAGAAGTGAACTGGCAAATTAGATTGATGAATGGACCAATTAAAATGAAGTAGAAAGCATTGAATAGAGACATTCCAATGAGAAAGAAAAATTCCTAGGGGAGGACCCAGTATCCATGTTTAAGGAAAAAGTTAAAAATAGTATCAAACTTAAAGAAAAATCATTTAATCATTCAAATGTGGGTAGCAGGTCAGAAAACTGGATAGAATATTAAAAACTACAAAGAATGGCTAAAAGATTAATACAGAGGGAAAAATTAAAATATATGACAAAGTTAGCTAGAAATATAAAATAAGATATTGAGAATTTTTTTTAAAAGATATCTATAAAGGGAGAGGGTTAAAGAGATGAACTCTGTTCTTAAAGAAGGCAAGTCTGAAGAATTCACTACCAAAACTACAGAGTTGTAAGCTGAACTAAAGAGATATTTTGTGTCAATCTTCACTGTGGAATGTACAACTAATATCTACAAATAGCTGTAACTGGAAACAGGATAGTAGAAGGAACTAAAGAAAGTTATACTCATCAAGGAAGAGGTAGTGAGCAAACCGTTGGAGCTGTGGGTTGACAAATCCCTGGGCCCTCCTGGACTTCATCCTTGGGTTTAAATGAAGATTGCCAATGTGTTAGTTTTAAGTTTCAAGGAAAGATCCACTAGACCAGAAATAGTGTATTTGTGGCTTTCATTCAAGAAGGGAGGGAGACAGAAAGCAAGAAACTACACCCAGTTAGCATAACATCTGTCAAAGGGTAAAGGATATTTTTAAAGATTGTTTTGTCATAGAATTCACTTCGGAAAGTTCAATGTCATCAGTGAGATTGTGAGAAGGCAGTGTTTCATGAGACCAGAACTTTGGGGTGATTGGGCATTCATGCTCACATGTTAATGTGCATCTGCACAGTTCCAATCCCTATATGTATTTATGTCGTGTACAGATGTCCACACTGTGCATGTGCACAGAACAGGCACACAGTTTTGAAATAGGAACTGAATGGAGACACGGGGAGAAATGCAGAGGGTGTTGTAGGGAGTGAGGGCAACAAAAGAATGGATAGGGATGGTAAAATGGCTGTTAGAGGGAAACAACAGGTAGATGTTGGGGGTCTGGAGTGAGGGGAGTTGTGAAAAACAGAGAATGGCCCTCACTCCCCACAGCACCAGTGTCTCCAGTCAGCTCCAATTTCAAGATTGTGTGCCTGTTCTGTGCACATGCACAGTGTGGACATCTGGACATGACATTAGGGATTGGAACTGTGCAGATGCACATTAACATGTGAGCATGAATGCCCACCCAAAGTTTTGGTGTCACCAAAAACTGCCTTCTCACAATCTCACTGATGACATTGAACTTTCCCAAGTGAATTGTATGACAAAATAATCTTTAAAAATACCTTAATCCTTTTGACAGATGTTATGTTAACTGGGCGTAGTTTCTTGCTTTCTGTCTCCCTTCTTTCTTGAATGAAAGCCTTACATACACTATTTCTAGTCCAGTAGATCCATTCTCTCCCTTCCCCTCGATCTCTTCTCCTCCCCAGCCCAAATGACAAAGTCATGCACGCAGACACATTTCAATAAATCATCATTTCCCTCCAGCATACAGTGAATGTTATTCAGTGTCAGCAAATGCAGTTTTGTGAGAAAGGGAAATTATATTTAACCAATTTGCTGGAGTTCTTTGAAGAAGTAACATGTTGTGGATAAAGGGGAACAAGTGGATGTACTTTACTTAGATTTTCAGAAGGCATTTAAAAGGTCATTGTGGAAAATAAAGGCTTATGGTGTTGAGGTAACATATTAGCATGGATGGAAGATTAGGTAGCTAACAGGAAACAGGTTAGGTTTAAAGAATCATCCAGCACAGAAACAGACCCTTTGGTCCAAATCGTCCACGCTGACCAGACATCTCAATACGACCTAGTCCTATTTGCCAGCATTGGCCATGTCCCTCTAAACTCTTCTTATTCATATATCCATCAGATGCCTTTTTAAATATTGTAATTGTACCAGACTTCACCACTTCCTCTGGTAGCTCATTTCAGACACGCACCAATGGGTCATTTTCTGATTAGCACGACGTAATGAATGGCATGCCATAGGGATCAGTGCTGGGCCACAATGTTTTACATTTTCTTTTCATTCATCCATGGAATGTGCAGATTACTGGCCCAGCCAGCATTTACTGCCCATCTCTACTTGTTCTTAAGGAGGTGATGAACTGCCTTCTTGGAATTTCTGTAATTTATTTGGTTGTAGGTAGACCCACAATGCTGTTAAGGTGGGAGCTCCAGGATTTTGACCCAGCAACAGAAATGGAGTTATATTTCCATGTTAGGATGATGAGTGGCTTGGAGGAGAACTTGCAGGTGGTGGTGTTCCCATGTATCTGCTGCACTTGTCCTTCTTGATAGTAGTATTATAATTTGGAAGGTGTTGTTTAAACATCCTTGGTGAATTTCTACAATGTTTTATGTTGATGGTTCTCATAAGCATTGGTATTAGAGGAACTGAATGTTTAGGGGTGTGCTGCCAATCTAGCAGGTTGCTTTGTCTTGGACAGTGTCAATTTCTTGGATTTTGGTGGAATTGAACTCAAGTGGGGAATATTCATCACAGTCCTGACTTATCTTTTGCTGATTTGGTTAAAGGCTTTGAGGACCTGCCAGCACCCGGCCCATATCCCTCCAAACCCTTCCTATTCATATACCCACTCAAATGCCTCTTAAATGTTGCAATTGTACCAGCCTCCATCACTTCCTCTTGCAGCTCATTCCATACCCATACCCCCCCTTGTGAAAACGTTGCCCCGTAGGTCTCTTTTATATCTTTCCCCTCTCACCCTAAACCTGTGCCCTCTACTTCTGAACTCCCCGACCCCAGGGAAAAGCCTTTGCCTATTTACCCTATCCATGCCCCTCATAATTCTCTAAACCTTTATAAGGTCACCCCTCAGCCTCCGACGCTCCAGGGAAAACAGCCCCAGCCTGTTCAGCCTCTCCCTATAGCTCAAATCCTCCAACCCTGGCAGCATCCTTGTAAATCTTTTCTGAACCCTTTCAAGTTTCACAACATCTTTCCGATAGGAAGGAGACCAGAATAGCACGCAATATTCCAACAGTGGCCTAACCAATGGGATATCTGGTCGGCATGGACGGGTTGGACTAAAGGGTCTGTTTCCATGCTGGACATCTCTATGACTCTATGAGTCAGGAGGTGAATTGCTCTTTGCAGGATACTTAGCTTCTGACCTGTCTTTGTAGCCACAGTAATTAGTCCAGTTCAGCTTCTAGCCAATGACAAACCGAGGAGGTTGGTAGTGGGCGATTCAGGGTTGGTAAGGCCATTGAATTTCAACGGTTACATTCTTTCTTGTTAGAGATGATCACTGTTTAAGCATTTTATTGCATAAACATCAATGCATCATGTCAGCCCAAAACTGGATATTGTCCAGGTCGTGCTGCATTTGGACATGGACTGCTTCAGTCACAAATTTTACTGATCATTGTGCAGTCATCAGCCATCAGCAAACATCCCCACTTCTAACATTATGATGGAGTACAGGTTAATGACGAAGCAGCTGAAGATGGTTGAGCCAAGGACACTACCCTGAGGAACTCCTGCACTGATATCCTGAAGTTGAGTCAACTGACCTCCCATGATCACAACCATCTTCCTTTATGCCAGATGCCACTCCAAATAGTGGAAGTTTTTCTCCTGGTTCCCATTGTTTCTAATTTTGCTTAATGCTACACTTAATCAAATGCAGCCTTGATGTCAAGGGCTATCACTCTCATCTCTAGAATTCACCTCAATCGTCCATGTTTGAATCAAGGTTGTAATGAGATCAGGAGCTGATTGATTCTCATTTTGAATTCTGCCAGAACCAGTGAGCAGGTTATTGCTGAGTATTGCTGACACCCTCTGTTACTTTACTGATGATTGAGAGTTGACTAATAGGACAGAAGTTGGCTGGGTTGGATCTTTCTGCCTTTATGTGTACACCAGACACACCTGGACAATTTTCCACATTGTCAGTTGTATGCAATGCTACAGTTGTACTAGAACAGCTTGGCGAGGGGCACGGGAAGTTCTGGAGCATGTTTTCAGTATTATTGCTGGAATTTTGTTGGAGCCCATAGCCTTTGCAGTACCCAGTGCCTCCACCTGTTCCTTAATGTCATGTGAAGAGAATCAAATAGGCGGAATCATGGCTAGAATAAATGCTGGGAGAAGGTCATGATGGATCATCTACTTGCCACTTCTGGCTAAAGATTGTTGAGAATGCTTTCGCTTTACTTTTGTGCTGATGATCGAGGATCAGGATATTTGTGCAGCCTCCTCCTCCAGTGAGTTATTTAAATGTCCACCACCATTCACAACTGAATATGAAAGACTGTAGAGCTCATATGTGATCCATTGGTTATGGATTTGCTCTATCTACCTCTTGCTGCTTATGATGATTGGTATGCAAGTAGTCCTGTTCTGTAGCTTCACCAGATTGATATATCAAAGGCATAATGATATATAATGTTCACATAAATGATTTGGATTAAAAGACCTAAATTTGATAATGCCAGACAAAGTTAGAAAAATATGCTATAAAGAGGATAGGAGGAGGCCACAAAGAATGCGGGTAGGTTAAGTGAGTGGCCAAAGATCTGGGAGAATGTAATATAATGTGTGAAAATGAGACTGGCCATTTTGGCAGGAAGAGTAAAAGAAGCAGCACATTATCTAAATGATGAGAAGTGGTAGAGCTTGGAGAGGTAGAGATATCTAGGTGTCTAAGTGCACGAATCTCAAAAGATTAGTATTGAGGGAGAGCATGTAATTAAGAAATCTAAAAGAACATTACTGTTTATTGCAAGAGGAATTGAATACAAAAATAGGGAGGTTATGCTTCAGTTTTACAGGACACTGGTGAGACCGCATTTGACGGTGTACAGTGTTCGTCACTTTATTTAAAGAAGAATGTAAAAGTATCAGAAGCAGTTCAGAGGTTTACGAGACTAATAGCTGGAATGAAAGGCTATCGTATGAGGAAAGATTGCACAGGCTAGGCTTATATCCATTGAAGTTTCAAAGAGTCAGAGGCGACTTGATTGAAACAAGATCAAAGAGTCTTGACTGGACAGATGTGGAAAGGATACCTTCTTTTGTGAAAAATGTGAAACCAGGGATCAGCATTTTAAAATAATGGGTTTACCAATTTAATACAGATGAGGAAAACAGTTTTTCTCTGAGGGCAATAAACTTTTGGAACTCACTTCTGAATAAGTTGGTGGAAATGGTTTTTAATTATTTAATGTAGAAGTAGGTAGATTCTTTGTAAACAACTGGATGAAAGGTTATCGGAGTTTACAGAAATCGAGAATTAAGAAAACAGTCTGATCAGCTGTGATCTTATTAAATAGAGGTTCAGGGGTCAAATGGCAGCACTCCTGCCAATTCAAATTTTTGTATTGTCGCAGTCAAATAATTGAGCAATGCAGCACTGTTATAATTGATTAACACTTTACATGGGAGTGAAATCATATTTGACTATTAACATTACTCAAAATCCTCCCAAATTACAAGGCCATTTCTTAATCTATTCATTCATTCCTGTGTGCTTTACTCAGAGGCATGTACTTATCTCAGTAACTCGTTGAAAGATTTAAACATGGTGACAGTAATGAACAGTAGTTTCAGATTGCTCCTGATCATTCACATATTTTTTGATCCATAACTATTATTAAACAGAAAACATAACTGGAGGGAAGAAAGAGTGCAGGGATGTTCCTGCTACTCTTCGTCACACTAACTTACGTGCTGTAATTTCACTTAGTTTTGTGCACCTTAAATCTGTTTTCTCTCATAAGCTAAATATAAGAAAGGATTTTAAATGACAGATTTCCGGCTGAAACCAAATTCAATGTCTCTACAAAAGCAAATCCAGCAGTATTAGCTTTCACTGAATCCTTTTGAACTCGATTTCTTGTACAAACACGCATTTCATTTTGAAGTTTAAACCAGTTCTATATATCACATTAATGTGAATTAACTTCAATCTCCACATGCAGCACAGATAGGTAGCAAATTATTATGTTATTGAAACTTTTAGAGCCCTAAATTCATCGAACACAACCAATCACAGTCCAGAATATCACTACAGGTGTTTTTCTTTATTGCATTGTACTTGGAAATGGACTGCTTCTCGTGACAACTGGAAATGTTCTTGTTCCTGTTAGTCTAAACATGGACAATAGTTTTAAAGGATACAAAGTCTTTCCCCCATCCTGGGTGCTCATTTTGCAGAATAAGTCATGAAAAATAATCCAACATTGATTCATTATGGCTTACCGAGACTCTCACATGAATATACAAGAAAGGGGAAGAAAGAATTCAAATTATATTTTCAAAGACTTGTTATTTGTGTCTTGATTCTTATAACATATTTGGTCAATCATATCATAAATCCAGCTACAATCTACTCTTATGCTGAATCATTAAATATTGTATCCAAATTTCATCATATTTTGGAAGTTTCTGGCTACTTTAATACCTTAAAATGCTCTAAAGCAGCTGATAACAGAGGGATTTGACACCAGAAAAGGTGATGCGGCGCTGGATGTTGGTATCCTCAGCTCCTGAGGAAAAGATACTTACTCTTACAGAAGCCTGGAATCACTACTGCAGGGATGTGGAGACATCGGTGTCCTAACACCTTAGTCAGTGCAACTTGTCATTCTTCTCTAATGCTCACATTAACAGGACGGACATTGAATTACCACCACTAACTGTTGGCTGCAACGCCTTCTGCCTCTTGTGTCTTGCCAGATCCCTCCCCAGCCACAAGGAATGGCCCAACCTCACACCAAATGACACATCCATGATCTCCTCAGATGAGAATGCCAAGACATCGGATGGTCCTTCAGCAATTCTGTCTCCTGGCAGCACAGATGATACACAATGTGGGATCACACTCGAGTGAATTGCACAGATGGGTGAGTGACAAACCCCTAACCACTGGCAGTGAGAGGACTGCTGGAGTCCAAGCACCTGCTGAACCCTGACAGATGATGACCCTGTGGTTTCAGTGATGAGGGATTTCATTCTTATACACAGGGAGAAGGAGCAGCAGTGACAGGCAGGTGAACAGGAGGCACTGGTCTTCATAGTGGAGAAGCTAGAGCAATGCACAGCCTGCCATCACCCAGACTCTGCAACACTGCAGCCAGTTCAGAGAATGTCAGTGTGCCTCCACACACAGGTTTGCAGTTGCCATGGAGTCAACACGAATGGCTTGGTGGCTCAGTGGTTAGCGCTGCTGCCTCACAGTACCAGGGACCCAGGTGCGATTCCAGCCTCAGGTGACTGTCTGTGTGGTGTTTGCACCTTCTCCCACTGTCAGCGTGAGTTTCCTCCGGGTGCTCCAGTTTCCTCCCACAATCCAAAGATGTGCAGGTTAGGTGGATTGGCCATGCTAAATTGCCCGTAGTGTTCAGGGATGAGTAGGTTAGGTGCATTAGTCAGGGGTAAATGTGGAGTAATAGGGTAAGGGAATGGGTCTGGGTGGGTTACTCTTTAGAGGTTCATTCTGGCCTGTTTCTGGAGGCCAGTGACCAATGGCATGCCACAAGAATCGGTGCTAGGTCCACTGCTTTTCATCATTTTTATAAATTATTTGGATCGGAACATAGGAAGTATGGTTAGTAAGTTTGGAGATGACACCAAAATTGGTGTAGTGGACAATAAAGATGGCTTTCTCAGAGTACGACGAAACCTTGATCAGATAAGGCCAACGGACCAAGAAGTGGCAGATGGAGTTTAATTAGATAAATGTGAGGTCTTGCATTTTGGTAAGGCAAACCAGAACAGGCTTTATACAGGTAATGGTAGAGCTCTGAGGAGTGTTGCCAAACAGAGACCTAGGGATGCAAGTATTTTGTTCTTTTAAAATGGTCACAGGGAGATGCTGAAGGTGGTGTTTGGCACCCTTGTATTCATTGATCAGAACAACTAGGTATAGAAGTTGGGATGTCATGTTGCACATTGGTCAGGCCACTTCTAGAATTATGCAGATAATTCTGGCCGACCTTCTATAGGAAGGATGCTGTTAAACTTGAGAGGGGTGCAGAAAAGATTGACAAGGATGTTGCCAGGATTGGAGAGTTTGAGTTAAAAGGGATAGGCTGAATAGACTGGGGGTTTTTCCCCCCTTGGAGTTTTGGAGGCTGAGGGGTGAACTTATACAGGATTTTAAAATCAGGAGGGGCATGGTTACGGTGAATAGCTAAGGTCTTTTTACTACAGTGGGAGAGTCCAAAATTAGACAGCATAGGTTTAAGGTGAGAGGGAAAAGATTTAAAAAGGACCTGAGGGGTAACTTTTTCAAATAGAGAGAGAGTGTGTGATGTCTGTATAGAACGAGCTGCCAGAGGAAGTGGTGGGTACAATTACAACACTTCAAAGACATCTGGATGAGTATATGAATAGAAAGGGTTGACAGCCAAAAGCTGGCCAGTAGGACGAGGTCAGATCAGGATGTCTGGTCAGTATGGACAAGTTGGACTGAAGAGTCTGTTTCTGTGCTGCATGACTCCATGACAGGCCCAGGGAGCCTGAAGGGGCTGTATGAGAGCCGCCAACACCATTGCTCTATCACCCTATTTACTGTACCTCAAGATAAAGGCAAAGCAAGAATGGATAGGATACATCTAACCTAGTCCAGGTAACCCCCCACATCACAAAGAGCCAGGGTGGTGCCAGGAGACACTAAACTGGAGGAATAGCTACACATAGGCCTTCACTTGGTTGACAGAGATGTTCAAGGCCTCCACCACTAGTGTCTCACAGCAGGAAGAGGGAGAGGAACAGAAAATTGTATTAGAGCCATGTGGAGGCAATACTTAAAAATATCATGTAAATAATTTGTTTTCCATGCAATGTTATTAGATTAGATTACATTACAGTGTGGAAACAGGCCCTTCGGCCCAACAAGTCCACACCGACCCGCCGAAGCGCAACCCACCCATTCCCCTACATTTACCCCTTTACCTAACACTACGGGCAATTTAGCATGGCCAATTCACCTGACCTGCACATCTTTGGACTGTGGGAGGAAACCGGAGCACCCGGAGGAAACCCACGCAGACACGGGGAGAATGTGCAAATTCCACACAGTCAGTTGCCTGAGGCAGGAATTGAACCCGGGTCTCCGGCGCTGTGAGGCAGCAGTGCTAACCACTGTGCCACCATGCCGCCAACAAATATGTATATCATTTTTAAATAAACTTCTGTGGAAAACTATTTTTATTTCAAAAACCCTTGCTTTTCACCCTTCATGTATTTGTCGCTTTGTTTAAGGTCTAGATATCCAGTGTGCGCTATCATCATTCCTTCAGCATTTAATGAGACCCAGTGGTTGAGGGTGTATGATGAATGCCAAATATCCTATGGAATCAGGGACTGCAATGTATGCGAGGAATCAGCTCAGCCTGACATCTTAAGCCCCACTACTGCTTCAAAACAGCCAAACAAACAAACAATGTGTGCAGGAGTGTAAATTGGATGGAGATCCCCAGCTGTGACAGTGACATTGAAATGGTGCAGAATGACTGGGAAGTAGGTATTCTCCATGCGTGGGTTGTAAGGACATCCTATTCTGGCAGCCAATGTTGTTCCCACATTAATACCCAGCACACAGTTGCAGATTCACTCAGTCACAAATCTGTTCTTGCGAATCCCTGCACAGGTGCTCTCCTCAACATTGTGCTATCCACGTGCTTTATGATTGGAACAAGAGCAAGTAGACCTCTGCCAGTGGCTCTTAGCCTCAGACTGCCAACAGAACCCTCTCATTTCTAGATGCCCAGTCTGTCAACCCCCACAGACATCACACTTCTCTAGGTCATCACCCAATCTATGTATATGCACCTACAACTGCCAATTTTCTTCAATTCCCATTCTCTAAGTCTGTTCCTCCGGACCCCTTCCTCCTTAATTCCGGTGAATGGAGGTGACAGGACAACTGTGGCTCACCCTGACGTGCCTGACCTGCCAGCACTGCCCTCAGCTCCTGGTAGCCCAAACACCTCCCAGACAGTGTCATATCTATCCCATGGACAGGCCCCTGTGGAGATCAAGGAATGATCACGAACCATTCCCTGTAGCATGGAGGCATGAATCCCTTATGCAAGGCCAACCTGACCGGAATCCTGACTGTTGCCGAAGCTTGTATAAGAGCTGTCTTTGACAAACTACACTGGACTCCCTGACTGACAGGTGCCCCCACAGGTTTCATAGCGGTCCACCCCACTTGGACTTTGAGACTGCTTGATGCTGATGCTTTGTGTTTGGCACAAATGCCAAGGCTGTGTGGTACAGGCGCTAGACAGACATGGTATACTGACATACAACAATTTGCACATATTCTTGACTGCTGTATGGTAAAGCTATCTGTCTGATTATGACTGCATTGATTGCCAATGCAAGGTATAGCAGGGCAAGGTAAGGTAGGCATGCTGTGGCATTGTAGATTGGCACCAGGTGAGTGTGCACTGAGAAAGCAAGGGGGCTCCTCTGGTAAGCAGCCTGGTCCACACTGTGGAATGGGTTACTTTCCCTATGTGGCACCTGTATACTGCTTGTTGCCAGCATACTCAGTCATACAAGTCTGCCCTTGCAGGGTACAGTGGCAGTACTCTGGAGGATGTTGGCAATGGCTCCCTCAAAGTGGAGTGCCAATGTCCATGGTGAAAGGGTATGTGTGGCTAGTACTCATGGATCATGCCCTACTCTTTAGTTTGGCTATAGGCAAGATAGAGTTGGATCAGGGATGCTGGCGGGTTTATCATGCCAATAATTTGCTCTGCTTTCCATGTCACGTTTTCTCAATATTAGTTTTTCTGGAGAGTTTGGTAAAACCTGAGGCAAACGGAATTGTTAACAAAGCCTTTAACAACCAAGAATGAGCATCAATTGGGAACCTGCTGCTGCTAATGAAAATCTTACCACGATGCTTGAAAAAGCTGTACAAGATGCTACTTCTTGATCATCTTGCCTAATTCTGTCACACATCTCACCGCCACCCATGTCATTCAGAGCATGGGAAGATTGCCCAAAGTCTTCATGGAAAAGGCCATGCAATGTTGAAAAACCATATAGTTAAATAAAAACTGCCTTCACTATCACGTACACAAATTATGTCAGAATTCTCCACCACAGAGTATTGCTAAAGGAAAATCCACAAATGAGTGGGAGAGGGAAATTTTAAACAGAATAGGAGTGAGTAGGAAAAGAAGGTTAAATTTTCTGGCTGTGTAGAAAAACACCAGTATGTACTGTTGTCAAAATGTCATGTAACATTCCATGATGCCACTGTTACTCTAGATTTACCCTTTTCAGAACAGTTTTTTCCTCCAAACATATAATAACTGATTAAGTTTCCGAGTTTATATAAAGGAAAGTCTAAAAATGAGCAAGAAATGAATGTGTCCTTTGCCAGACCAAATTGCGTTGCACATTGAACTTAAAAATAGTAATAATCCTCTTTTTGCAGGTTCCATTCAGGAGACTGTCATGAGGAAGAATGAGGTTTTTCTAAAAAAAAAGAGATTTTAATAAATTTTCTAAAACAGTGATTATGGCAAAAGTTCAACAGTTTCATTAGATCTGCTTCCTATTTCTATACAGCCTCAGAGACACACCGCCTAAGGATTTGCGTACTTGGTTTTCATTAGGGACTTTCCATTTTAAACTGCACATCCAGTGCCTAAGCCAATTCATAATTACAACTATCCTTCAACTTTTGTCACAAAACTCATTAGAGAAGCTCTCAAAGAGAAAAAACAAATTCACATGTATATAGTGTTTTGCATGATGCAAGTGCAACCAGTATTACAATGTACAAAACTTTGCACGACAAAGTTCTTAAACAGCAATGAGACAATTATCAGGTCATTTAGTTTAGTGATGAGGGTTGAGGGACAAACAGTGGCCAAGCTAATGAGAACTTCCTTCTCTCGATATATACTATTAATGGTGAACAATGACCACTGGATCTTCACTACATAGAATACAATATTGTATTTTTTCCTAAAATGGCAGATTTGAATTTTGTCATCAAGGTGAGGCCATTCAGTGCTTCGGCATGGAATATTTATTTAATTTTGACATCCTGAGAAAACATCAAATATTATTATATCAAATGTATATTTGGTCTACCGTTCTTTTCCTATCTTTGATGTTCGATACTGGAATTGAAGATAGTTTGCCTCTTCCTCAGTTCAATGAGCTTTAAGGGTGGTTGAGAAGTTCAATGTGTGATTGCAGAGACTGCCTCATTTGATACTGGTGGTATTTGATGGGAAGATGGAGATTTGGAGGTTTGTGACTGTCCAACTTCTCAATTGCACCTCTACATGTTCCTGAAGTAGTCTCTTCGCATGATTGGTGCATTCCCAAATGATCCCGCTCCATTTTGGTTGGCCACAAACCAGGGATTTCCATGTGACAGTGGGGGCATTTGACATTGTTTTGGATGTTTCAAGTTTATCCTTAAAGCATTTCTGCTACCACCCTCTGTGTTCCCTGCTACAGTCAAGATCTGTGCAGTTGCTGAAGGAGTCTGGTGTCAGGCATACAAACGTCTTGTCCCATCCAGCAGAACTGGTTATGAGTGATTAGTGCTTCAGTCCTGGGGAGTTTGCCTCTTGGACTGCCTATCTTGCCTTTGGATTTTGAAGATCTTGTGAAGATATTGCCAATGGCATTTCTCCAATGATTTGAGGTGCCTGCTGTAGGTTATCTAAGTTTCTGAAGCATTATCGAGTTCAGGGATCACTGCTGCCCAATATACTACTTGGGTTTAACATTCTGATTCACAAATATGTATTTTCTTAGTCTACTGAAGGCTGAACTTGCAACATTGGAGGCAATGAAGAATTTTGTTTGTCTATGTTTACCTCTGTTGAGAGGATGCCCCCAAGATTTGGAAATTGGGTATTTTTTTAAGACATCTTGCTGTTGATCTTAGTTGATGGGGGAGGGGTTTTGCCATAGGAAATGGTTGATACAGAGACTTCATATACTGTGGAGAAGGAGTTGACAATAACTTGGTCCTCAGTTTCTGAGTGAGCACAGACATAAGCACCATCTGCATACTGACATTCTCTTACTGAAGTTAAGGTCATTTTAGGTTTGGAAAGAATATCAAGTATTGCTAAATTAGAAATGTAGGTAGTCATTGTGCTCCTCCTATTTTAACAACCTGGACGAACTGGACAACTGTAATGTAGATGACCCATTTTACTTTGGACTGATGAATATGGAATTCTTTTGTAATTCAGTCTAAACACGAACTTTATCCTTCAATGTTGCTACAAAGCCACCTTAAATCTGGAATGCAGTAGAGTACTTAAGGTAGCAGTTGCCCCAAACTCAAAAACGCCACCTCCAACAACAGTCACTCTTATTTGGAGACGCAGATAATATGGACCAGGTTATTACCCGTTTTGTTCTGTCAATGTTTACTCTTTCAGAACTTGATCATGGATTGCCAATTTAACTTAGTGCTCACATTCACAGATTTACACCACATACATCTAGTATAGATCTGAACACTACTCTGTACTTGAAAGGATTTGATTAAAATACCTACATTTCAAAACTCTATTCAAATGTATTACTTGTACAAATGATGTGTTGTGTTTTCTATTACCTACAAGGCGATCGGAAAAATGAACAAACTGCCATAATTGTTGTTTGAAGAGTACAATTTCACCAGCATTACGGAACAGATGTTAAATCTATACATTTTCTTCAGGTCCTATTGGAAGGATGTTGTGAAACTTGAAAGGGTTCAGAAAAGATTTACAAGGATGTTGCCAGGGTTGGAGGATTTGAGCTATAGGGAGAGGTACAATAGGCTAAGCCTGTTTTCCCTGGAGCTTCAGAGGCTGAGGGATGACCTTATAGAGGTTTATAAAATCATGAGGGGCATGGATAGGATAAATGGACAGAGTTTTTTTTCTCCTTGGTGGGGGAGTCCAGAACTAGAGGGCATAAGTTTAGGGTGAGAGGGGAAAGATATAAAAGAGACCAAAGAGGCAACTTTTCCACACAGAGAGTGGCACGTGTATGGAATGAGCTGCCAGAGAAAGTAGTGGAGGCTTGTACAAGTGCAACATGTAAAAGGCATCTGGATGGGTATATGAATAAGGAAGGGTTTGGAGGGATATGGGCCGGGTGCTGGCAAGTAGGACTATTTTAGGTTAGGATATCTGGTCGGCATGGACGAATTGGACTGAAGGGTCTGTTTCCGTGCTGTAAGTCTCTATGACTATATATGGGTTTAGAGGCATAGATCATTACACCATAACATTATTTGAAAGGAGTGCTTATTTTATAACAGGATTTTTAAACATCACTCTGTGCACACTTGTGCATCATGAACAGTTCTGGTTAAATACAAACTTGTAACTATTATTTCCATTATTTATTTATTTGAATTATCCAAATTTTGGAACATTAAGAATTTTAACAAACCAGTTGGAATTTCAAGCACAATAACCAAATATTCACTGTTTTACAAATGCTGATAATACTGTGCTTGGCTATGAGAAATTGGAAATGGTGCAGAAGAGATTTACAAGGATTGAACCCTGTGGTATTCTATTTACCAAAACACCTTTCTGCCATCATACGCTGGACTGGCAGTAACTTCACAGCTGATCTGATAACCACTAAGGTGTGAAAGGATGTGCTGGACCTTCCAGTTTGAATTTGAACACTCCAAATTGTCTCTGCTGGCATCTGTAACAGAACTTCAATGACCTTCATTGAGTAAACATAGATTAAGAAATTTAATTCTGCCAATTTATGCAAAGTACTCCAGCAATTTCTGTCATTGTGCTCTGGGCTGTATTAGACATCTTAAGGATAATGGCAGCAAATGCATGGAAACACTACCACCTGCAAGTTAACCTCCAAGCAACACACCATTGTGACTTGGACCTATATCAGCTTTTCATTCCCACTTACTCAAATTCCTGAAACTCCGTCTCTAATAGCACTGCATCAAAAACAATTGCAGAGGTTCAAGAAAGCAGGCCATGACCACGTTCTACAGGCCACTTATGAAAGCTGGTCTAGACAACAATGCCCACATTCCAGAAACATGTTTTTTTGAAAATGCCAGGAGCTGGCATACTCTGAAACCCCATGACAGCTCATACCCCCTTTCCAGGTTACGTCGCCCACCCATTCTTATAATCCCACATAGCTGTGCTGGCCTTATTTTGGCCATTCACTCACTGTACACTGTAACAGATACAATACTGATAAAAGTTTATTTTAGTGTGTTATATTAAAATGTTTGAATACGTTTTATTTTCTTAAAACAGAATCTCCTTTTGCTACAAGCATGGCTGACAGACCAGACATCCTAAGACCCGAAGTTATTGACGGTGCTGGATCTCTAATCATTGCTATTAATTTGACAAGAGGAGAAAGTGAGGTCTGCAGATGCTGGAGATCAGAGCTGAAAATGTGTTGCTGGAACAGCGCAGCAGGTCAGGCAGCATCCAGGGAACAGGAGAATCGACGTTTCGGGCATAAGCCCTTCTTCAGGCTTATGCCCGAAACGTCGATTCTCCTGTTCCCTGGATGCTGCCTGACCTGCTGCGCTGTTCCAGCAACACATTTTCAGCTATTAATTTGACAATGTTTATTTACATAAAGGTAAGAACGTTCAGGTTCTTGCAATGTCTGCTATTGATACTTCAAAAGACCTAAGCGATTTACACTTTTATTTTCTTGAAGTGTAAATTTTTTTTAAAATACAGGAAGTATTGTGTGAAAGACTTTTTCAAAATGTTTTTAAAATCCTATTATGGAACTATCATGCCACTCATTTACTGTCACTGAGTCAAAGCCAGTTGACTGATACATTTCTGTAATCACTGTTATAAACAAAGTCTTTCAATTCTTATTCTCTCCAGACAATCATTAGTGCTTGGTTTGCTATGTTATGGCCTTGCAAACCTGTAGGGGAACTTTATTGGTGTACTTGCAATCCAAGTTCCTCTTGTTCCTGTGCCCTATGCAGACTGGCACCTTCTAAGTAATAACTGACCTACCCATTCATCCAACCAAACACATTTATTTGTGCTGAAAATCAGTGGGCAGTCATTTGTGCATTCGGCAAGTGTATTAATGTCTTTCTTTTTAGTGCAGTCTTCCTCAGTACTGACTACCATGCACATCACCACCCAAACAGGTTGATGCCATTTTAAAAATGTGGAAATCATTACCAAAAATTAAGAACAGCAGTGGTCCCAGCACTGATACTTTTAGAACACTGTTCAACCATCACCACTGTGAACAGTGCTAACCTTTACTATCACTGTTTGCTTTCTATATTAAAGCTATTTCGCAATGCATTCTGCAAGATGGTCTCCACATTCTCTGTCCGTTTTAGTCTATTATGAGAAAACTTACTGATGGCATTTTTTGAGAATCCAGGTAAATTACAACTGCTGCATTACCATAGTCTACTCACTTGTTAATTCCTCAAAAAATGTATCAAAGTTGAGAAAACATGATTTTTCTTTTGAAATTTATGCTGAATAGTCCATGTTTCTTTCTTTCTAGATGTTCCCTACACCTTCCTTTAGTCAGGCTTTCATCATTATCAACTACTTCATTCACTGGCAATGTACACCTTAAGGCAAAGTCTGTTGACTTTAAAAACATTTTTGCTCATATTACCACTTCTTTAAAATATTTCTGTAATGATTGTGAAGACATCAGCCAGGTTGACTTCGAAAAGGGGTTGTTAATCTGGTCCAAACAAGGAGCCCTGGCTGTCAGATAAAAACAAAATGTCAGATATCCTGATACTCAGAGTTGGATCAGTGTCTAGGACTTTCCACGTGTAAATAAAAGGTGACTTGATGATGGGATAATGGCCTCTGTGGAGTTATTTCAATTTTCTAACTTTAAGAGAGTTCTGCATTGCCAACTGCCTTCCAAAACCCTACTATATTTACAGGCTGATTGCTAAATGCATCTTACATCTTCTGTTTACAACAAGAGGCTGCAACAAGTCAGATTACAGTAATGCCAGCACATACATACTTAATCATGGAAGACAATCAAATCACCAAAAGGATATAGTCAAACTTGTGACATCCTATACAAATTAATAATTGACTTGTAAAATAAATTTCCTCTTCCAAAATGCACCTTATCATAGAAATAAACTAAATCTAAATGTCAAATGACTGCAATAAATCATATTCAAAACAGAGGTCAGTGACAGGAAAAAAGACTTCCATAAGGGAGGGGGAAATAACAATTACCATCAACTTAGTTTTTAATATAAGTTAGTATTCTCCATAGAGTAAATGACAAAGTATTTCTGGCTAAGTCTGAACATCTGTTCAGTTGCAGGAAGTTAAATAATACCTTTGAGAAGCCGGGGAGGGGGTGGTGACAGGGAGTAAGTATCAAATTTCTACTTAATGCCAAAATTCAGAAATCATGAACTCTTTGCCATCAAAATGAAGGAACAACAGAAAAGTGAAACACTTACCCATGTTGCGGATCAAGTGCAATAGCTCTTGGTTGATCAAGATCCTCCCAGAAAAGGACCTTACGAGACATTCCATTGAGATTGGCAACCTCTATTCGATTAGTTTCTGAATCCGCCCAATAAAGCTTCTTACCTAACCAGTCACAAGCTAATCCATCAGGCGAAACAAGGCCAGAGATGATCACTTTCTGCACATTCCCAGTTTGATTCACATACGTTTGTTTAATGGCTTCTTCACTTACATCAGTCCAATAAATTGTGCCTTCGGAGTATAAAAAGTCAACTGCAGCTGCATCCTCCAGGCCACTGACTACGACAGTAGATTCAGGTCGCACTGCTTCTGCATCAACCAATCTGACATCTCGTCTATTAGCGAAAAGCAGTAGAGGTGATGCTATGGAGAAACAAAAAATAATACAGGTCATTCACGGGCTTTTTAAAAATAAGTTTTATCATTGTCTCTTGATAGTTTTTTCCCCTGCCCTATCCTTTTCACATTAAATCACGATAATTTTCAGTCCAGGAGCAAGGAAAAGCAATGTACCGCTACACGGCCTCTGACATTTCTTTCCATGCTGCTGTTGTAACTTGCTCAGGTTCAGTAGCCTTTCCCCCAACATAATTTTACAGCAACATCAAAACATGTTCACACCCTATAGCATAAGAAATTATTTTTACACATCCTAAACAAACTGATCTTTAATGCATGGAACTATAAATACTAGTTAAAAAGTTCAAACAATGTGATCAAGAAATAAAATAATTCTTCATGAAAAACAAAATCAACAACACAAGAATTGGAAGCAGAAGCAGAACATAAAGCCCCCTGATCCTGCTTGGTCATTCAATGTGATCATGATTGATTCTTGGCCTCAACTTCACCCTGTTTCCCTCTGACAGACACCCAACATCTGTCGATTTCAGCCTTAGTTGTATTCAAAAATGGAGCATCCACAAACATTAGGGTTGTGGATTCCAATGGTTCACAACCCTTTGAGTAAACAAATTTCTGCTGATCTCTGTTGTAAAGGATATGCATTGATAATAAGACTATACCTCCTGTTCTACATTACCCAGTCACAGGAAACAAACTCTCCTTGACTAATCTGTCAAGCTCTTTCTGAATCTCAACGAGGTTTCAACGAGATCACCTCACATTAGTCTAAATGCCAGAGTTAAGATCCAATTTACTCAGCCCCTTATTCCCGAAACCAATCTAGTGGAAAAAGGTCATCAGTAAAGGTGACCGTGAAACAATTGTCAGTTGTTATAAAAAACCTACAATGCACCTTCAAGTTTTCATTTCTTCCCATATTTGTTATTAAATGTAAGTAATGCCAGGATGACACTCTGGATACACTCAAGAATTTGGCAATGGAACCAACACCAATTATATCTAAAAGCGCAGTTACTGATGTACTCACCATTAATCTCCACATATCAACTCAAATCAGCAAACATCAATTTCCTAATTCATAAAATTAGGAAAATTCAATTACATTTTTGCATAACTAAAGTGTTCCTGGAATGTGAGTGTTGCTAATAAGATTGCATTTGATGTACACTCCTAACTGCCCTTAAAAGGTGATGGTGAAACCAGCAAGGACAGCAGGTTTCTGTCCATGAAGGGCACTGGTGAACCAGATAGGTTTTCATAACAACTGACAATTGTTTCACGATCACCTTTACTGATGACTAAGTTTTAATTCCAGCTTAATGAACTTAATTCAAATTTTATTAGCTGTTATGGTGGAATTTGAATATCTTTTCTAATAAACCTTTTTTGGAGATATTATTGTATGCCTCTGGGACAGGAGGGATTTGAAACTGGGTCTCCTGGTTGAGGAAGGGACAATGCCACTTGTTTGAATTTGTATCCCCAGAGCAATTGTCTGGGGCTCTGGTGACTAGCCCAGTGACATTACCGTTACACCACCACTTCCCCTGAAAGGTTTCTTGGATTATTTCAGAAGGAAGTGGATACTGCAGCACAATATAGTTTTCAAGTTGTCTCTATAGACTTCTGCAAAACTGTAATAAATCAGTCCTCAGCTTACCACAAATCTTTGCTACAATCCACAATTTAGCATATAGCAGTCTCTATAGAAATAAAACTGTAAGCAGCATTTGCCTTTCAGCAACCTTCTTCTAGTTCCACTATTCCTTCCATGATTTCCATGTATTGGGGAGGGAAGCGAAATGGGGGGGAAAAAAAGTAATTGATTAGTAAATTGGGGCACCAAGTCTTCTCCAGCTTGGTATTCATCAGGGGAATTCCTACTCAAATTTGTACAAAGAAAAACATAGTGATATACTGAACACTAAAAAAGGAAAACTGGTTGAAAGAAATTACTCAGAATAAGATGAGCTGGGAAAAAAATGTCAAAGAAATTTAAATAGACCCTTTTACATTTTCTGAAGTGCTTAACAGACAAATTACAGATATTCTGAACTGTTAAAAAAAAAGCAGCGGGAGATCCAAGATGGCGGCGACTCGGCAAGTCTGAGTCTATAGTGCTCCTCCCAAGACCTAGGCAAAATGGGCCACCCTCCTCCACCACACTCACCAAATCATTTAAAATAGTTTTTATTTAATGTAATTAGTGGTTCAGTACTAAATTTAAACAGTTCAGTCTCCTGTAAAAATTACCAGGGGGAAAGGAGCCCGTAGCTCTCAGCAGGCAGGAACCCCTCCCCCACCCTCTTCAGCTGCAGCAGAGGCATCGCAGCTGCCCCGGGGGACTTACCTACGGTGGCGAAAATAATCTCCAAACTTGATGCGAAGATCGATGCTTTCATTGAAGAGTCCCGAAGTCTATGGAATTCATTCTCGGCCGCGCTACAAAAGCACGGCCGAGACATCGAAGAAATTGAGTATTGAGTCGGAGGGCGGAGCTAAAGGCTGCAACCTCCGAGGCCATTGCAGAATTGGCCGTGGATCGGGTCCGGACTCTCGAGCAGTAAGTCCGGACCTTAGAGGATCGCATTGATGACCTTGAGAATCGAGGTCGTCGAAAAAATATTCGTTTGCTGGGCCTTCCCGAACAGGAAGAAGGAGGCCAGCTTACAAGATTCCTTGAACAGTGGCTTCCACAGCTTTTAGATCTGGAGGCTGGATCAGGCCAGGTATGGGTGGAATGGGCTTACCGGGTTGCAATACGTGGGCCCGGCTCGAACCAGCGCCCCCGCCCGGTCCTGTTCCGGCTGCAGAGCTATAAGGTGAGGCAGATGCTCTTGGAAGCCTCCAGAAATCTTGGGACTTATAAAGGATCCAAGATTATGTTATTTCAGGACTTTTCCCCAGCTCTGGTCCGAAAGAGGAAGGCGTTTGATGAAGCAAAGAAACATTTAAGGGATTTAAACATTCAATGCTCCTTGCGCTACCCAGCTATACTACGCTTCAGCCATGAAGGGTCCGTGTATAACTTTGGATCACCAGAGAAGGCCAAGGAACTTTTGGACTCTCTTAGATAAATTATAAGAGTTAATTGATGTTGTTTTGCCCTACCCCCACCCCGGTTTACCCCCCTTTTATTTCCTTTCATTATCTTACTGTTTAACATTATTTCCGGGGGGTGGGAAGAAGGGTTTATTTATTCATTCTTTACTTGACGATTTTCGTTCCCTTTTTTTTATATATATATAAGCCAGGGGGTCTAGTTAATGAAGATGGGGGGAAAGGTGGCTACCTTATCCTATTTTATCTTTGTCCTTGGGAGCGGGTTTTTTTTTCCTGTTATTCTTTATTACTATATTTAATTATTATTTGCTGAGACTATAATTTTATAGTCATATATGTTCATAGATGGTATTAACATTACCAAATATATCCAGGTATTGGTGTGGGTGGGAGGATGGGGGATAGGGTACTCACTCTTAGTTCTAGTTCAGTAGTATACTTGAATTTTCTTTATCCTATCGTGGGTTGCCTGGGTCAAGGGTGGGGCACTGGTTGGGAGAGGTTATGTTGGGTTTTTTTTGGAAAGGAAGTGATGCCCCCTGGGAATAAGGGGGAAGATCCCCGTTTAAATAAGTTTTATACTTTTTTTATTATTTAGAAATAGTTTTCTATTATATTGATCTGAATGTATTAAAGAGCTTTTATTTTTGTGAATTTTATATGCTCTCTGCTCGGGATGTTTTGGATAGGGTTTCTTCTCGGGGGGGTCTCGGACTTGCCCGGTGATTATGGATGATCGGTCGATTAAATGGTGCGCCTGGAATGTCACTGGGAGTAATTCACCAATCAAAAGGAGGAGAATATTATCAAATCTCAAGAAAGAGAGGATCGATATAGCTCTCCTATAGGAGACACATTTATTGGATAAAGAACACCTGAAACTACGACAGGGAAGAAATTATTTTCCGTTCTCTCTTTCTGTACAGGGAAAAACATTTTGGTAAGGCTGAGGGCCCTCATGGACTTTCGAGTTGGTACAGAATAATTATGGAATATGCTCCCCCCGACTTCCTTACAAATACGGTGCACCAGGAGAAAAACCAAATTACTCCATAAAAATATGGCAGCCCTTCTTGAATTACACAAATACAGATATCTCGGTCATCCTACAAGGGCCTTTATTTAATTGAGAGGGTGAACCTGGCTGGTCTGGGGTCCCCTGGGACAGTAATCCCGCATGAATACGGGTTTTGTTGTGATCTGATGTTAACACATTCCGAGCATGTATATCACTGCTCAATTTATGTGTTATCCGTTGGGTTTTTTTTCTCTGGAATAATGTAAGAACTTTAATCATACACTCTGGTTAGTTGTAAGTTAGATGAGTAGTTAGTTGAGTTTTGTCTTTTTTTCTCTTGGTATTTCTGTTTTCTTGTTTGATAGATTTTGGTTATCATTTATTTAAGATTTAACTGTATATCAACGTTTATATTTGGGTTTTTTTTAGTTTTCTTTTGTAAACTTGTAAAAACGTTAAATTTTCAATAAAAATATCTATAAAAAAATGCAGCAGCTGACACATACAACAAGATCTCACGTTCAGCAGACACTACATAAAAATTAGCATTGATTTTATATCAGATCGGCCATGACCTCACTGAATGGCACAGCAGGCTGGATGGTCCCCTATTTCTGATATTCTCACGTAATTCTACAAATCTAACAATGTGCAGCCCAATCAATTTAGTTTTATTGATAGACATGTTCCTTGCCTACTTTTAGAAGTGGTTTACGAAGGGTCTTATGGGAAATGCATTTCCAACTCTCTATTACAGCAGAAAAGGGAACAGAACTGCATTTCCAAGAAAAGTTAACTTTGAAGGCTTTTGGGGGGGGGGGGGGGGGGCAGCAATGGGGCAGCATGTTGGTGTGACTTTAAGCTTGGCTTTCTTTGAATTAAGCACATAGTTCCTTATTTATTAACTGGTGAGAGAGTGGTGTCAGAATTGGAAAAGTTGTATTAAGAGCCCAAGGATTCAAGGGATCCAAGAGAAGGACTGATCCCTGGCATAAAGCAAGAGAAAGGGAAAGGGATTGGCAGTTGATACAAGAGAGGGAGACAAGACAAGGTCAGTGCTCAGGAATCCTAAAGACTCTCGATGGGGTCAGAGTATTTGCATGCCTTCACGCTCCAAGAATTTCACAAAAAAAAAATGCACTTATAAACACTTTTTGATCTCTTCTGGCTACTCCCTGATTATGGTATTTTTGAGTGGGTTTTGAGAAGATTGGTAGCTCAGATTGAGGTTCTGGATGTAGATTTGCTCGCTGAGCTTGAAGGTTCATTTCCAGATGTTTCATCATCCTACTAGGTCACATCTTCAGTGGGCCTCAGGCAAAGCACTGCTGAAAATTTCTGCTTTCTATTTATATGTTTGGGTTTCTTCGGATTGGATTGGTGATGTTACTTCCTGTGGTGAAGTCACTTCCTGTTCTTTTTCTCAGGGGGTGGTAGATGGGGTCTAACTTGATGTGTTTGTTGATAGAGTTCTGGTTGGAAGCCATACTTCCAGGAATTCTCGTGCATGTCTTTGTTTGGCTTGTCCTGGGATGGATGTGTTATCCCAGTCTAAGTGGTGTCCTTCCTAATCTGTATGTAAGGATACTAGTGAGAGAGGGTCATGCCATTTTGTGGTTAGTTGGTGTTCATGTATCCTGGTGGCTAGTTTTCGACCTGTTTGTCCAGTGTAGTATTTGTTATAGTCCTTGCATGGTATTTTGTAAATGATATGAGTTTTGCTTGTTGTCTGTAGAGGGTCTTTCAAGTTCATTAGCTGCTGTTTTAGTAAGTTGGTGGGTTTGTGGGCTACCATGATGCCAAGAGGTCTGAGTAGTCTGCCAGTCATTTCTGAGATACCTTTGATGTAGGGGAGAGTTGCTAGGGCTTTTGGACGTGCTTTGTCTGCTTGTTTGGGTTTGTTGATGAGAAATCGGCAGACTACATTCATTGGGTGCCCATTCTTTTTGAATACACGATATATGTGATTTTCCTCTGCTCTGTGTAGTTCTTCTGTGCTGCAGTGTATGTTGGCTCATTGAAATAATGTTCTGATGCAGCTTCATTTGTGGATGTTGGGGTGATTGCTCCTGTAATTCAATATTTGGTCCGTATGTGTTGTTTTCCTGTTGACGCTGGTTTAAAGTTCCCCATTGGCTGTTCATTCTACTGTGACATCTATGAATGGCAGTTTGCTGTTGACTTCTTCCTCTTTAGTGAATTTTATGCCAGTAAGGGTATTATTGATGGTCTTGAAGGTTTCCTTTAATTTTGTTTCATTTAGTGGTGACAAAGGTGTCATCCATGTAGTGGACCCAAAGTTTGGGTTGGATGGTTAGCTGAGTTGTTTGTTTGAGTCTCTGCATTACTGCCTCCACTAAGAACCCGGATATCAGAGATCCCATGGGTGTTCTGTTGGTTTGTCTGTAGGTTTTGTTGTTGAAGGTGAAGTGTGTGGTAAGGCATAGACCCACTAGCTTGACGATACTGTCCTTGCTGATGAAGTTAGTGGTGTTTGCTGTATGCGTCTTTGGGTCTTCGAATAGGTGTAATCAGTGTTTCCTTGGCCAGGTTAATGTTGATTGATGTAAACAGGGCTATTACATCAAAGGAGACCATTATTTCATCCTCTTCTATGTTAGTGTCTTTGACGGTCTTCAGGAATTATTGGGTGGAGTGGATGGAGTGGCATGTGTTTTCATCTTTGATGTAGCTCCTTGGCTATTCTGTAAGTTGGTGTTCCAGGTAGTGAGACTATGGGTCTGAGGGGGGCTCCTGGTTTGTGAATTTTGAGTAATTCATAGAAACGTGATGTGTTGGGTCCATCTGGTTTCATTTTTTGGCAGTTGTTCTTATTTATTTCTGAATTTGGTATTTTTGAACTTGGAGTTGCCCCACATAGATCGCTCAAATCTAAAGGTTAAAATGCCATTGGTATTGAGAAAGTAAAACAGCAACTGTAACAATCTGCCTTTTTCCAAGGATAAAAATGTATAACTTTTTTCTCCTGAGGAGTCCTCTTGAGTATTTCTAAAGGGCTACTTCTTGATTTTTGGAGGCTACTTTTTCTACTCTTGCTAACTCCTTGATTCATATTGTAATACTGGGTATTTGTACTCACATAGAAACAGAATTAGAGGATTTCATCAATACCTCATTAATAATCAGCTCTCACTTAAACTTACAGCCACAACACACAAGGAAAACATGAACTGATACTGCAGTATTTCAATTGGTAGAAGACAACAGGCATAAGTTTGCAATTTTTTTCCAAAATAACTGACACATACTTCTAAACAAGAAAAGCCTGCACCTGAAACACATTTTCCATAGACTGAAAAGGTCACAGCTAATGCATTTTCATTACTTATGCACAAAGTAGGAACATTTTTAACAGGCATATATTATCCTTTCTACTGCATCTCAGATTGAAATTTAACAATGAACTAAGCATTTATTCTAATCGGGATCCACCACCTTTTCTTCCCAAGCATAGTAGCTCCTGAACTTCCCCTTCACCCATTTTGTAGCCTCATTCTCTCTGCACAATACCCTTTACCCCCATACCTGGCCAACCATGCTCAGCATCCTAAATTGCATATGTCCCCACCCCAGATGCAGTAGACAGAACTCCTGGATCTGGTAAAATTTCTGATCTCCAGTTTAGCTGTATGCAGCCTCTCATCCTGGCCTTGGTTGCTCCTCCCCTCATAGGTTGCTTCCCTCCCACAATTGTTGCTGATAGATTGACTAGTGGGTATATGGAGGGGTGTAAGCCCTACTCCAAATCATATTTCTTATGTTCTCATGAACAATAAACAACCAGAGGGATCATTACTTGATCTCTAAACTGAAACAGAATATTGTCACTATAACTAGATATGTCCCAATGCTAAGTAAGGGCAAAACTGTCCAGGATCCCAACCCTACATCATATACTAATAGGTCATGCTGGGTATGAATTGATGCTATTCAGGTCAATAACAAGATTGTGCATCAAATAACCAACATTTGCAAGCAAAACCTATATGAATGATGGATTAATTACATGAAGCACCAGAACACAATTATAACTGCTAGAAATTATACCTCTGAATGGAATCATTAATTTCAGAAAATGAGGGGGACAAAACAAATTGTAGCATCCGTTCTATTTAAAAAGGAGTATCAGTGAGAAGCGAACAGTGTGTGAATTTAAAAGTAAGTCTTTTATTCTACATAGATGGGCTTATGCTTCAGTTTCAGCAATACCAGGCCACTTCACTCCACTATAACCTACATTATAAGCTGCAAGATATTGGACACTTTCCATAATTCTCCAGACAACTTGCAGTAACCACTGTCCAGAAAATCCTGATACAAGAGCCTGGGTAATTTTTAAACATTTGTTCATGAGCCATGAACATCATCGACTGGGTCAACATTTATCACCCATCGCTAATTGCCTTTGACAAGGTGATGATGAGCTGCCTTCTTGAACTACTGTAGACTTAGGTGTTAAGTACATTCCCAGCGCTGTTTGGTCGAGAGCTCCAGGATTTTGACTCAGCGACTGCGAAGGCGTTGCAAAAATGCTCTAAGTCAGCATTCTCTCTGATTTGGAAAAGAACTCACAAAATGGATAATTATTTTTGCAAAGTTCTAACAGGTGATCTTTGTATTTTCTCCAAAATTCTTATTTCACATAGCTTGTTGGCAATAGTATTATGAAGCATCAAGAGCTTCCAATTATAAACTCACCCCTGAACAGATAAGTATACAAATAAACACAGCAGTTTTTGTTGACTATGTTAGATCTTAGTAGACCATTGCCATTGTGGGCGGCACGGTGGCACAGTGGTTAGCACTGCTGCCTCACAGCGCCAGAGACCCGGGTTCAGTTCCCGCCTCGTCTGTGTGGAGTTTGCACATTCTCCCCGTGTCTGCGTGGGTTTCCTCCGGGTGCTCCGGTTTCCTCCCACAGTCCAAAAATGTGCAGGTCAGGTGAATTGGCCATGCTAAATTGCCCATAGTGTTCGATGTAGGGGTAAATGTAGGGGAACGGGTATGGATGGGTGCGCTTCGGCGGGTCGGTGTGGACTTGTTGGGCCGAAGGGTCTGTTTCCACACTGTAAGTAATCTAATCTAATCTAATTTAATCTGTTCCACATTAGAACAGAAGAAAGAAAACTAGGAGAAAGATAGACTTTTTTTTAATTACAAAGACTGAGCAAAGTAAGTGCTCTAAAATTGAATGATAGGGAGCGGGGGTGGAGAGGAGGGAACAGAGAGCGGATCCAGGTAAGGAAACAACTTATATTGAAAGGGAATACCAATACAGGACGAGTACCCACAAGTAATCTACAACTTGAAACAAGATGGTTACTGCTTTAAAGTTATTCCTCAGTGCAAGAGCCCCTGCTTGCAGCAGGGGAGCTTTATTTTAAAAAGACAATTTCAACAAAGCATCTGCCAATGAGAGACAGCCTTGGAAAATCCCACAAATTGAGTCATTGATTACCCTGAAGCTTTCTTTAACATGGATTCTAGTCAGGAACTCTTTTAATTTGGCAGCATTTTAGAAAACAATTTTCTAGAAGTTTGCCTTAAAGCATGTCTGAGTGCCAACTAGTACAGACTTATTAATAAAGTTAAAAATGGGTTTAATCGCAAAAACTAAGCACTTTTCATCAGAGTATATAGGCTACCACTGTGGGCAACACAGACGTAAGTAACAGAAACTGACTTCAAAAATCTCCACAAAAAAATGAAAAGTTGTGTTGTTATACTGTGGTCAGCTTGATAAAATTAAATGTTTTTAATACCTGAAGGCTCTTGAAAAGGTGCATGTTAGTGCCCTGTGCCAAGTGAAGCGTTAGAAATATTTGTTTAGGGCAGCAGATGGGGTAATTAGTGAAAATCACCATGGTGATTAACTTAATCTGAGGGCATGGCAAATTCTGTGTGCGGGGCCAGTTTCCAATGTGTTTTTTTATATAAAAACAGACCATGCGATCAGGAGATTTGTTCCGTGGTGGATATAATCCGCATTTGAATTTTTCTGCTTTTGGTGCTGGCTTAGCAACATTTGGACAAACCATGCTGACAAAAAAAAAAGCACTGCAACTTAGCAGGAAACTCAGACCAGGCTAGTAGGGACTACAAGGACATGTTCCCCTAGGAAATTCACAGAAACGTTGAAGCAAAATGTCAACAGTATTAACATTTTCGAAAAGAAAGAGATAGTGCTTTGAAACAGGTCCGCTCCTGCACCTCGGAACAGATTGTGGCCACAAAATGACAGTGTAATATTACAACTGTCCAATACAAGTAACAACTTCTGAATTCAATTCATGGAGTCTAAAAAGAAAACTCTGTCAAAGTAGTGGATCTTTTTTAAATTAAGCCAGCAGCTGTAGAATGACTAAATATGTTCACTAACAATAGATTTGTAGAAGCAAGTCTAATAATGTCAGAAGTCATACAACATCAGGTTATAGTCCAACGGCCTTACTTGAAATCACAAGCTTTCAGAGCACTGTTCTGTTATCAGGTTAAGGAGCAGTGCTCTGAAAGCCTGTGATTTCAAATAACTTGTTGAACTATAACCTAGTGTCATACAACTTCTGACTTTGTCCACCCCAGTCCAACACATCAAGTCTAATAACAAGTTAGGTGTAGTGAATAACTCATTGGAATGTGTACATTTATCCAATAGTGAACAGAGTTCAATATTATGTTTGGAAGGGAGAAACACACACTAGCTAAGATTCTCAATCAAGGCAAGTCTAACTAAGAATGTCCACAGCAAACTAGGCAAATGTGCCAATGGGTAAAAACCAAAGGCAGCTGGGGGGGGGGGGGGGGGCTTAATATCGAAAGAATTTAAGCATGTAAGAGCAAGAGCTCCTACTGCCGAAATATACAGCCATTAATAATTGAAAAGGTAAGGAATAACAGAACTAAAAAGAAAACACAAATAAAAAGAACAGATCCTGGTGAATGGGAAAAATACAAGGAGCAGCAAATGGTAATAAAACACATAGATTTACAACAAGGGAGAATAAAAAAATAAAGGATTTCAGTAGAGGAAGAGTACAGCATGCTGAACACCGTAAGGAAACAAAGTTTGAATCAAAGATGGTAATTTACCTAAATGTAAGAAAATTAACAGTGTTGAATAAAAAGGCATTAAAGAGGAACAAATCCCCAGGACTAGATGGCTTCCACCCAAGGGTTTTAAATAGAGTAAGTGGGAACTTTGCAGATGGCCTAACTACAATCTTGCAAGTTATCACAATTGCATTGAAAATGGAAATTTTCCTGGTTTTTTTAGGCTACCAAACTAATCACTGTGACAATTTTCTTCAATTTCCTCAGTTTGCAGCCCTTTTAAAAGTTACTGGAATTAAACTTATTTGCAAGGGCCACTATAAATGTTTTAGATATTGAATAAAACAGTCTACTATTTAAGAAAGAAGTGGGAAAGGAAATCAAAGTTATACAGACCAATATCAGAATAAGCCATTAAAGTCCACAATTAAGGATATAATGACTTTCTTTTGATCAGGAAGAGGTCTGGCATGGAAGGAAGCTCTCTGCCTTTTTTGAAGATGTGATTGAAAGAGTGCACAAGGGATTGTCCAAGGATGTGATTTATATGGACTTTCAAAAGGCATTTGATCAAGTCTTTCATAAGAGCCTTAATTGCAGTTGTAACTTGTGGAATTGAAATCACATTGTTGACATAGTCAGGAAATAGATCATGTGATAAGAGACAGAGTAGGAGTAATGGGTTAACATGTGAATTGGCAAAATGTGACTACTGGTGTCCTGCAGGAATGTATGTCGCAGTCTCAAATATTTAATATATTTATTAGCAATTTAAATGGCAGGATGGAGAACTATATAGCCCTGTTGGAAAAGAAAGGAAGCATTGTAATCGTATAAATGGAAGCAATAATTTAGAGAGATTCTAAATTCATAGAATAAGCTGTAATAAATGGTTTTCAACCTCCAAGTTTGGGATTATCCATATTGGGCCCAAAACAGATTGATCAGACTACTTTCGAAATGGTGAACAGCAAGCCAGCGAACGTAGGAGACTTTAGCATCCATGTACATAGATTTTAAAGTGTTACAGACAGATACAAACTCAAATGTAAAAGGCTAAAGGAGTGCTAGTCTTTACACCTGAAGGATTAGAATTTGAGATAAGTCACATTACAGGTTGTAGAAAACCATAATTCTGCAGTATGGTGAGCAGTTCGGGGCAATGTTATATTGGAATTACATTCTGCCCAACATAGGTTTACCAGAAATTATATCTGGGCTCCAACAGTTAGGTCATGAGGAGTGATGACACAAACTTTATGTGCACTTCTGGGAATTGAAAAGGATAAAGGGTAAGTTGATGGAAATTTCAGATTTCTAGGTGGAGAGGATAGATGGAATTGACATGATCTAAAAGAAATTGGAATCATGCTTTTCAAGAGAGAATTTTGGGAACACTTCTACGTGAAAAGGGTAATAGCAGTTTAGAGCTCTTATTCACAAGCAACAGTTGGTATTGGCTCAGTTGTTTATTTTAAATATGAGAGCAATTGATTTCTGTTCACCAACAGTTTGAAGGGGTATGGAACAAAAGTGGATATACAGAGTTAATCCATTTAATCAGCTATCGTCTCACTAAAACGCCAAAAAAAGGCAAAAAGGGGCTAAATGAAAGGCACTTCATCACCTAGTTGCCAATCCAGAGTTCCAAGCTATGAGACATTATGCAAAAGTTCATGATCCAGTGGTGTTTCAGGGGGGCAACAAGTTCACTACAATGTTATCCAAAACTCAAAGTTTGTGAGAAGATTTGTAGCTCGGGTGCTCGTTGCTGTGGTTCTGTTCGCCGAGCTGGAAGTTTTTGTTGCAAACGTTTCGTCCCCTGTCCAGGTGACATCCTCAGTGCTTGGGAGCCTCCTGTGAAGCGCTTCTGTGGTGTTTCCTCCGGCATTTATAGTGGCCTGTCCTTGCCGCTTCCGGTTGTCAGTTTCAGCTGTCCGCTGTAGTGGCCGGTATACTGGGTCCAGGTCTATGTGTTTGTTGATGGAGTTTGTGGATGAGTGCCAAGCTTCTAGAATTCCCTGGCTGTTCTTTGTTTTGCTTGCCCTATAATGGTAGTGTTGTCCCAGTCAAATTCATGTTGCTTGTCATCTGCGTGTGTGGCTACTAGGGATAGCTGGTTATCCAAAACTTTTAAAAAGACTTACCATGAACTTTTTTGTTGGGCCACAATTAAAATGTTAATATTTCATGTCATTAAAAGTGAAGAAAATGCAGTATTGAATACACTATAGTGCAAAAGTGTTATTTTTGAAAATTTAAATCATAAAGAAAATCACATACTGAAACTAACTTGAATTAATTTAGCATTTTTCCTCCATTTCAGTTTCAGGCCTTAGTAACATAAGCACTGCTAACGTTTTTTTTGCTTTGCATTTGTTAGATAATATCAAGTTTGAGAATAAAATGCCAGAATGTTTTTGTTATGTGGACTTTTGTTTAGTAAAAACTAAACAAACTGTCTGAGTTTGCAATCTTGAGTATAGCTTTCAGACGGAAGAAATGTTACACTAACTGAACTGTCCAAGTTAAACGTGAATCAAACTCTCAGCAGAAAGTATGCCAAAAGACTTTCTCTCCAATACTGCATCAGCAAACATTTTGAGTTTCCTAAACTTATACAATAATATTACTGAATTCTCCCTACATAGAAAACAAAACAGAAAATGGGGAATATCCCAACAAGTAGTTCCACATAATTTGCACATCCATCAAGACCACCATGGGAATTTTCAATTTTTTAAAAAAATATACTTTTATTGAAGGGAAGTTTAAATTTTGAACAAACAAATTCAGCACTGCTGTGAATTGCTGACATGGGCAATTGCAAATTATTTTTCAATAATTCTTGCATACATTTTATGATGACAAAGTCATGATGCACACTAACAGCTGGCATCAATACTGGTGGTCGCTGCATGTCCAAGACCCCTATGAAAAGCTGTAATAATCTATATTAAACAAAACCGGCACACACAGTAATTAAAGGCCATCAACTAATCTGGACTCTACTATTTCTAAACATTAAAGGAAGTCACCAAGACACTTCAATTGAATGTCATTTGTAGAAATATCAGGTACTCCCACATATCTAATTTAATGTTGAAATTAAAGAGTTACATTTATAATAAGTACTAAACAATAATAGATTTTAACATTTAAAAGGTTCAAGGGAGTGTAAAGCTGAATAAATTATGGTACCAAGTTCATGGTAACAAGATAGATTGACATACAAACCAATGGTGAAGATTTAGTAAACTAAATTTAGTAGGTTCATAATCAAATAGTTTAATTTCATCTTTTTTTAAATATACTGTGATCTTGATGAGTTATATGCTAAAGTTCAACGTTGCAGTTATTAGCAGAGCAACATTCACAGTTATATTGGCAGAGGTTTTATCATTTAAAGTAAATTTTAACATTATTAAAATGGTGGACAGTTGCATTAATTCATTATGAGCCAATAAATATAGATTTATGTGTAACAATGTTTATATTGCATAATAAAGCAAAGTTTTAAACTTGTAACTGAATGTAAATCTTTCCAGGATTACAGTTGTTGCAAAGTTCTTATGTGCTGTGTTTAACCTTACAATACCATCCATTAAAATCCAAAGTTACAGTGCAGGATTTTGACAGTTAAAGAACCTTTTAAAAGATGAAGAAAATCTGACAAACATCAATAATAATCTGCCAGAAAATCTACATTAATGGAAGCACAAACCAACGATAGCCTGTCACTATCTGGTGTCATGTCTGCTCATTTCATACATTAAGGTATTCTTGCGATAAAATGTGCAAAAACTATTTTTTGGAGTGAAGTGATTAAGTAGGAATGTTCGTCAAAATAATAGAGAGGTTAACAGCAGTGAGAGATCAAATTTTATAGGAGGTTGTCACTCAGCAGACACTACCAGACATATGTTCTGAAACAGCCAAAGTCTGATGAAGAATACAGTAAAACCTGGCCTGCGCCCACAGCACTTGATTACTCATGGAATCCAGAGCTCAACAGTCAATCCCTACAGAGCCAACTCTTCATCAACTCCGAGGGGGTCAATAGGAGCCCAAAATCACCTAATAAAAGCAGAGACATGAACCATCTGGAGACCATTATGTTTTGTAACAAAACAAACTCCATCAAGAACACCTTATTTTGGAAGAAGCAAAAACTATATTTTGTTTAGAAGTCCACAATAAAGCTCACAAATTTATACCAAATAGCTCAAGAATAAACAGAATCACAGCAATATTATATTGGAAAATAATTCTCTGACAGATGACCATCCTCCTCTTCCAAATAATCAACTCATGTGTCAAACATACAGTAAGTTAGCTCAGCATATGATTTAGTGATGTGGAGTGAAGATAAAAATGTCAAAAATGAGAACAGAAAAATAAACATGATCTTTGCTTGTTTATATCAAAACTGAATTCAGAAACTCAATGCATAATGAAGCCTGTGCAACAACATGCACTATACTATTTGATAGCAACTAGCTGAATAGTTCTTACTGAGGAACAACAGTTTGTGTATTACATTGTGATACATATGCATAAGAAAATGTTTCATATGCAAGAATTATTATAGTCATGCAAACATTATTCCAGACAAATGGAAACTCCCATTACAAAATGCTAAAACATATAATACCATGTGCTTGTAACATTTGTATAGCACCTTTAATTGTGGCAAAATGTTTCAAAGCTTTTCACAAGAGAATTGTCAAACCAAAAACAACTCCAGGCAACATAAGGAGATGTAAAACAGATGATCTAAAATGAGATTGGTTTTAAAGGGTTTCTAAAAGTGCTAGATGAAGAGGCTGCAAAGGGAGGAGAAGAAGAAAGAAGAGGCAGCAAAAAAAAAAGGAATGGCAAAAGGGAGGGTGAAGAAAAGGGGACTACAAAGTGAACAGTTTTAAACATGTCATCACAGGAATAACATAGCTAAATGAAAGCCAGGAAAACTTGAAGTGACTGTGATAATTAACGTCTTGCAAATGAATGTGGAATTTCTAGTTTAAAACTCCACATGATCAGTATGGGAAAGAAATGTAGTGAGTGTTATTGAAATGAATACTGTGTTAACTGTCTCATTTAAGTTGAAATTCAGACCAGAAATGCAGTAAATAGAAAGTAAGAACTGCCTTTCCAGTCTTCCAAATGTTCCAGTTTTGCGTATGTACATTGGAAACACATTTGCTATGTCTGCACGAGTCTGCAGAAGACTTGTTTAAGCTGTGGTGTCCAAGAAATTAATAATTTGTTTGTGCGTTATGGCTTCAAGTTTAATGCAGGGCTAAAGATTATTGATTGATAATTTTTTCTAATTCGGCTTCTTTAGAGTCCAAAAACCTATGCATCAACACAAATACTAATGGCATTGCTACTCCTTAACTGTATTACCTTGTAAAGGAGTTATGAATGAAAAGTCCTGCAAACCAAGATAAAAGCTCCTGAAATTCAAAAGGTAACCCCTGAGGAAATCTTGAAAAGAGTTTATTTTAACCCCTGTTGCCAAAAGTTAAAAAAAATTGTTTCTGAAATTTAAAAAAAATAATATATTATTTTGTAAACCATATGAATGTTAACATGCATTTTTGGAGATTCAGGCAGTTTCCTTCCAAAAATCATCCTTACTTTTCCAACTGAAAAATGTCAGGGATACAATTTGCAAACTGAATGCCATACTATTCAGGGCAAGATAGGCCTTTCCTGTCTGTCAACAGAAGTGCATACAAGATTTGCACTGCAACTACTAATCTTAGTTTCCTACAGCCATACCCCCTCATAGAACATCAAGCAATTTTTTGTGTGTGTGGTTTTCCCTTTTGGCACCAACCAAAGTCTTCTCAACTGTTCACTGCCTCCTGAAAACTAACTTGGGATTGTATCTGGACTGGTTCCAATACCATTTTCTCTATTAATTGTGTCTGCCCTTAGACTTAGTTCTGCATTTAATTTGGAGCCTAGTACTTGCCAAATTTTTCTCACTAGAACTTCCTCAAAAGGCATCTCACAATAGTGTTTCTCCACGTGTCATGCCCAATCCTAGGTTAGTTACAAAGTTCAGTGGTTGCTAATCTTTAAGCAAATGCTATATAATTATCCTGTTCTTTTTCCAAGTCCCGCAGCTTGCTCTCCCCATGTACTTTTTTGGCATAGTTAGGGGCAACGCTTTCCCTCAGACAGCTATCTGGATTGAAGGCAGACTAATTTTAAAAACAAAAATATATTACGTTCTGTCTGTAAGTGCCATCACACATTTCTCTACATGATTAAAGAACCAAATTCCAAAAAAATACAGAATTTAACTGTCTTATTCTGTCAAAAATAGCTACATCCCTTTTGGTGTTATTGAAAACTTTTAAAAAGAGAAAGTTACAAAAACAAGATTCACACTGTTAAGAAATTTTACTTACCTCAATGACTGTATAAAAAAGAATTGAATACTTCTGAAGTACCTATGGCAGGTTTGGCTAATATTCTCTAGAAACTAGCCTTTGATGTGTCCCCAGTTAGAAGGAAACACACATATTTGTAGCCTTTACAGTTTCAGGATTGAATTAGCAGACTACTGAAGGTTATCAAATAAAGGTTAATCCGACAAGATCACAATATGATTAATTTTGACTTTGCCACCAGAAAAACCTACTATCACTCAATGTATTGTGGTCATGTTATTGAAGGGGGTTTAAAGTAAATTCCCAACAAAAATCTTAAGAAAATTCAATGCAACCGGCAGAAATACTAAACAATGAATGGGCTGCACACACCTGTCGAAATAAAACTATGATAATAGTCTGAATCTTAATTCTTTTGGCTAAGTATTGGTTGCTTTTTTCTTTGGAAGGTTTTTTACTACAAGACCTCATCTTATAAAACTCACCTCATTAACTACCTGCCCTTTCCCTATGGAAGCCCTCTTGTCCATCTTACCACATGCCATTCCCAGAACAACTCTAACCTGCTGGGATATCCTAGAATTGACTGGCATTGATGCCAATTTAAAGATCAATTGTGCAACCAGACGAGACCATCAGTCCACAGCTGCCCCATCTGATTCCTGACATTTACCAGGACATGGCTGGCAGGGGAAATTTGATGCTCCATTTTGCAGGCAGGGACCTGGATGCCACGCTGAAAGGTCTATGACTCTCTTCCTCCAAGACAGTCAGTGAAGGTGATGACACTATGCCAGCCCAGTTTGAGGTTGCTACTCAAATCAGTGCAGTCACAGCCAGCTGGAGAATAACCAACAATGTAAGAAAGTCAATAATGTTTCCCATTCTTAAGCCAGCCTTAGTGCTAATATCCTCTCTCCAAGACCTCCCCACTCACTAATGCTGCTACTGTACCCATCTCCCAATGAGACTCATGCTCTCCGACTCTCACTATTGCCTACAACATCTTCCCTCACTTGCTGTTACCCAACTTAGTCCTGAACGCTGTGTGGTCTTTCTGCTGTCTACTCACTCGGGACACATCCCTACCTGCACCAAAAATAAAGATGTGTCAATTATTTTCATCTCCCTTCAAACCTGCCTCTCATTCCAGCAGGAGAACAGCCAACAACAGGGCAGAAAGAGTAAAGATGGATGGTGGGCTGCCCACCATTCGGTTCCTCACCCCTTACATGGGACATATCCTGACTCTTAACATCCAAAGTGTTAACCAGGCTTTCAGAGTAAAGATGGAAATGTGTTGCTGGAAAAGCGCAGCAGGTCAGGCAGCATCTAGGGAACAGGAGAATCGACGTTTCGGGCATTAGCCCTTCTTCACCAAAATCCTTTCAGATTAAAGGACAGTATTGACAACACTTTATTAATGGCCAGAGGTACAAAAGTGAAAAGCCACAGTTAAACTTTGACATTCCTGTTTCTGTAGTTTGCACTCTCCACGGTACACATATTTATTTCATTAGCTGGCCATTTGTCAAGTATCAAAAACAAAAAAAACAAATTATTTCTGCTAATGAATTTATTCAGTACCTTTCAAAATTAGTAACACCACAAATGGCTTTTTGAACTGTGGCGATTTAGGAAGAAAAATCTGAATAAAGATAGGCTAGTTCTGCTATTTGTTGAAGACTTTGTCAGAATGTAAGTTAATGTTTACTCTATTTTTCACAAAGAATGTACTTTCTTTTACATTCCCAGTTAAAAGTAAAAGATTATTTCAGGTGATCAATAAAAATTAAGGTAAACAGGATTACACTATTGAAGTCATGATGTCAAATATTTAGATTTTTTTTCTTAAATTAAACAGCATGCTTTTGGTATGTTTTCTCAACATCCTTCACTAAAGGTTCAAGTTCACAAAAAAAGTTCAGTTTTCCCATAGCTGCAACAATTTCCCAGCTGCACAAATAACATTGTGTCATACCTTTAAATGCACCTCTGAACACACCCATCTGGCATTGTTCTAGGAGGCTGTCAGAAGCACACAGCCATGGCACAGCATAAAGCATTAGTCTGCATTTAAACAGGCCCTCATCAGATCCACAGGATATCCTAAAGCATTTACATCCATTGGATTACTTTTAACATGCAATCACTATTGTTCCATTGATAAATGTTTATCAACTTGTGCCTTTAATCTATATCAGAATACAAACGCTTCATCCATTAGTTCTTTTTTACAGCTTCAGAGGGCAGTGGTGAGAGCACAACTAGAGTACTGTACAGTTCTAGTCTCCTTTTTTAAGGAATGATGTAACTGCATTAGAAGCATCTGAGAGAAGGTTCACTCAATTGATTCCTGGAATGAAAGGGGTTATTTTATGAGAAAAGATTGGACAAAGTTAGGCCAGTTCCATTGGATTTTAGAATAATGTGATCTTGTTGAAACATACAAGATCCTGATGGGGATTTGACAGGGTGGATTCTGAAAAGTTGTTTTCCCTTGTGGGAAAGGGTAGCTCCGTCTTGGGGACACAGTTTTAAAATAAGGGCTCTTCCATAAAAGACGGGGATAAGGTCTCAGAGGGTTGACAGTCTATGGAACTTTAACCTCAGAAAGCAGTGGAGGCAGAGTCACTAAATATTTTAAGGCAGCAATAATTAGATTTTAGACGAACAAGGGAGTTAAAAAAAAAGTATTGGGGTAGGTGAGAAAGAGGAGTGGAGGCACATACAATCCAGCATGATTGTACTGAATGGCAGAGAAGGCTCAAAAAGATCCAACAGATTAATCCTGCTCCTAACCTATATGTTTAGGTGGACTTATCACATCAGGCTGTTCAAATCAATGACATAGAAGGAACACACATGTTTCCTTCACAGCCCATTCCATAGCACATTACATCCAATTCAATAGTGTTGTTGCAGCAATCAATTAACAGACTCAAAGGCCAACAAGCACCAATAATGACTAGATAACTTTTTTTAAAATTGAGGATAAAGGTCATTGACAGAATTTCTATTCTCTACTCCGAAAAGTGTCATGGGATCTTTTAACCTGTCACTGAATTCATGCAGGGTATGAATACACGTACCAGTAACAATATACATATTTACAAAGCATTGGACACAAACGTTTACCTGTAAGAGAGATCAATCTTGTCTTGGTGCTGGCAATAGTAATTACAACTAGAATGTTTCTCATGGTAAAGGAAGAGCGATATTTACTACATTTCAATTTACCAAATAAATTGAGTTAAATAGAAGGAGAATGAAAAATTGTTCAGTGTAAAATTTAATAGATTAAGTAATGCCTCCCATAAAACTTAATTGGTGCGTATTAGGGTCACATGCATCAAGAAGATCTCCCTTTCAATTTCCACGCTCTGCATACGTCATCCAAAGTAACAGCAAGGGTACAATGGACCTTAATGTCCACGCATTTGGGAGGAGGGAAATCTCCTAGGCCTTCTGCTCACAAACATATAAGCATTCCAGCATCAAGTTCAGAGGTGAAGCTCCCTTAGTTAACTTGTCTGCTGATACTCATTAATGAATAATAGACAATTGGGCAAGCTGTCAGTGATTGGCATTCATGCCCACAAGCTGCCAACCATTCAGCTCATTGAGTCTGCTCAGCTTGGCATGGACAATCTATCTTTGCAATTACGAAAACCATGTTATCATTCTACATCCTTCAGTTTTCTTTCTTCTTAAGTAAGCATCAATCTCTTTGTTTCAAAAATATCTCAACTATTTTGCACATTTCATCTTCTGGGAAACAAATTCCATAACCTTAGAAGGTCTTATGTGAAGACTTTTTTTTTGTGTGAATTTGCTTTGAACTACCTCCGTTTGAATTTTAAGATTAACATTATGTACTCTCAGACTGGATCTCCCTCTAAACAGAGGACATTTTCTAAATACACAAATAATAAAACAATACAGGCAATATCTGATTGTATCTAGGAGAGAAGAGGCAATGTTCAAGCTTGCCCAGGTTTTCATCTTGGTTAAGCCGACTGACCTTTTAAATCATTGCTGGAATTTTTCCAAGCCTAGGGTATTGTTCCTATAATGAGGTAGTGAAAGTTTTCCTAGTTGATGTTTGAACAACTGAGAGATTTCAAACTCATCAGGAAGAGCAACCTTTCAAACCAGATATTAAAGCAAAGTGTCTTCTGCCCTCTCAGATGGAGATAAAATCCCAGTGATACGGTTTCTAAAGAAAAGCACAGGAGTTTTCTGCAACGTCCTGGCCAATCAAGATTAACCATTATTTGCAGTCACATTTTCTACCTTACAACATTGACTACACTTAAAGTTCTCCATTAACTCTGAAGTGCATTAGATGTCAGGATGTCATGAAAAATACTTTCAAATTCTACACTTCATGATGAAAAGTATTCGCAGATATACAGTATTTGGATTTGCAGTACAAATCAAACAATTTCTTGACACTCATAGTAAGTTGCAAATCATTCAGCAAATTGTGATGATTCACAATTCATAGCACACCTCTTCATTTATACAACATAATAATAGGACGTGTAAACTCATCATTTTGGCCCAGTAACTGGATGAATAAATGAAACTGAAGCAACTCCTGACCTAGCTAATTTCCATGTAAGGATTTTAATACAAAATAAACAAATCTGTTACTTGCTTCACTTTCAATAATCCAACATTCCAACCATGTCATTGTTTGCATAAAAGTATTTCGGCTTTTATGAAAAAAAAATCAGAATTGAGAGCCAGAATGCTAATTTGGGGTGATGGGATACACAAAAGCGTGTTGCACAGTAACATCATCTGAATCACTTACTCTACACACCCATATTTTCATGCTCTTTCAATCAAAATTTATAATTAATGTTTTCAATTTAATTGCTCAACTAGCATGTGACTTAAACAGTATATAAGATATGTCATACAGCCAATGCTGTGTTACTCAACTAAACTAATAAACAGAACTTCAATGAGTAAATGGAATACTGGTTTATATCCCAAGTTCTAAAGGTTCAAGATTTTTTTAAAAAATCAAACCAGGATTTTACACAAACTCCATGCGAGTACCATCAGATTTCACTGCAGAACCAATAGCAAGTCCAATATAAAATTCTGGTGAAACGTAAATGACCTGAGAAAGCGACCTCCACAAATGTATGTCCAGCAGCTTCCATTTAAAAAAAAGTCAGACTCAGCAAGACCAGCTAACAGGAAGATTCATTATCAGGTTTTTGGGATTACTGTTTCACTCATATTGTGGGCTAGTTTAATACTTCATGGGCCATACATGAGCTGCAATTTTCTCATTAGTTTGTTTACATTTGAAACAGCTGACATTAAAAAAGCTGGATGTTAACATTTAACTGCCAACTTCACCCACAAAAATTCAAAAATGATAGAGCACCGAGAAAAGTAAGCATGAATTGGAATCAAGTTGCATTAGAACTTGCTTCTAAGGTTTGGGAACAACACACACCACCCCACACCCACCCAGGCTATGGCTTGATCCAGAATGAGAACAAAAGTAATATTTTTCACCCAACAGTCTTAGTATATATTTACTGATTTGGAGATGCTGGTGTTAGACTGGGGTGTACAATGTTAAAAATCACACAACACCAGGTTATAGTCCAACAGGTTTAATTGGAAGCACACTCGCTTTTGGAGCGACGAATATATTTGAAGTATATATTTACTGGTCCTCTATCTGACAAAGCTACCCATTAGAAGATCATACCCAAATGATTCTCATCTATTCTCCATTTAGATCACTTTGAAGGGCAATATAACCACAACTGTTATTCCTTTAATTGTCATCAAAGCATACCATGTCTTGCTGGCATCTACATACATACATCCACATTGTTCAACAAATTTTAACCAAGGCATATAGTTTGAGGTTTGAACTTTTTTTTTTCTTCACCAATATTCATCATCTCCTTCTTTGTGGTATGGCTGCACAAACGAGACTGGCTATGGGATTTCACCCAATTGGCTGCTACTGAATCTCTGCTGGCATCCTTTACAACCAATTTTCACTACCTCTGATTCAAACTTTGCATTCAGACATTGATTTATTGAATAAATCAATTAATCTTGGCATTCATTCATTTATATTAAATTTCTAGACTCATTTTAATCCGAAATTTATACTGATTAAAAATTAACCATATCTGCTCTGTATAAGTCTCAGGATGGACAGATTCCTCATTCATTTTGCAGGTTAATACAGCCATAAAAACACAAAGAAAGCAGCAGGCTTCATTCAGAAATAGCTTTGCAAAGCAAAGAACGTAACAAAGATCATAGTATAAAGGTGATGTTTGAAGCCTCAAAAAAAATCTGTCTAAAAATGGGATTTGACTTCTACGCAGAGTATAAAATCTACATAATCAGTGTCGGTCACCAATGGTGCTTGCCATTTTAGAACGTGAAAAAAAAATTAACACTGGTAATTTCAATTAAATCAGTGATGCAATTTTACTGAATAAATTAAAGACTAACATTAACTAAAGTCAAAACATTTAAAACCCATCAAATTCATTACCTTCAACAACCAACGCAAATAATTTACTGAATTAATTCCAGGTCACTGGTTATGCCACAACTATAAGAATCGTATGCTAGATCATATTTAGCACTTTTGGTTTCAGAATTATCCCTCAACATCTTATTTTTCATCCACTGAATTGATCTTCCACTTTTCTTTAATAACCTCAGGAAAATTTATGTTTTAATAGCATTCCAAGATTTGATGATGACACTAGAAAAGCGTTAACGGGCAGCACACATATACTTGTATTCACAGTGGACGTTTATTCTCCCTCAATCATCCAAGTTAATTTTACAAACATGATCCTTAAATGGCTTTCTGGGGAACATATTCAAAGGTTGAATTACAAATGGTATAACTTCAATTTGGATGTCAGTTCTTTGCAAGCGCCTCTTAATCTCATTGTTTATATGGGATCGAAACAGTCATCATTAAAAATCTGAAGGAATGGCATTTCACTTTTGTCATAGTTAATTTTCAATGCCAGAGAGGCTGACTAGCAATCATTAGCAGCATATTGTTAGAAGTTGCCCTTGAGATATATATGAGATAGTATTTTAATGTCATTTATTATAGTTTGGCTTTTGAATCAGTGGCATTTCATTTTGGTCTACATCTATGAAAGGGTTTAAAAATTAATAGCAATAAATAGTTTAATAAATCAACTTAAAAGTACTTCTATAGTCATAATGTTTTATTTTCAAACACAGTAAAACAGTGAGACTTCCTGGAGAATAATGGTGTGTTTTTATGAAGAACCAAAGTAAACAGTTGTGTATTTAGCTTCAATTAGGAGATTCTGGAATTTGCTTTCTTGCTTTAGCGGTAACGCCCATAGCTGGAAGAAAACCTTTTAGATTGGCAGGTTGTACAAAAGTTTTAGTTGATCTGAATATGCAAGACAGTTACTCCGAAAGAAAGTTAAAAATCACATGACACCAGGTTTTTTTGCAACAGGCTTATTTCGAAGTACAAGCTTTTGGGGCGCTGCTCCTTTGTCAGCTAACTACTGGCCAAGTTCACACACAGCAATAACATAGATAATTCTGAGTTTTGGACTCTCAGACTTGGAAAAAGCTGTCCCAGTATGAGGGATGAACTTCAACCACAGGGACGTGGACAAAAAGGATTTCCTAGCAGCACAGAATCCACCCTGAAACAAAACGGACTTACGGAAGAAATCCAGCAGAGCATCAGACAGACAGTAGCACTAACACAAAGCAGAAAGAAAGAAAGGAACACCCTCAACACACTGGAAAGGAAAACCCTGAAAGGACTCAGAAAAGACAGAAATATTGTAATCCTACCGGCAGACAAAGGGCGCATGACCATCATCCTGAACAGAACACAATATATTGAAAAGCGAACACACTACTCGCAGATACCAATACCTACCAACAGGTAGCAATAGACCTCACTCCACAGCTAGAAAACCGTATTAAAGCAACCCTGAGGAAACTTCTCAAGACAGGTGAAATTATTAAGACAGACCTCTAAAGAATGAAAACCTGAAGGATCCCACACACCCCAATTCTACAGATTACCAAAGGTACATAAACAAGGGCCCCCCTCAGACCCATAGTCTCACTTCCTGGTACACCCACATATAGACCAACAAAGGAATTGCAACACAAACTGAAACACCTAGCAGAAGACTCAAGCCACTCCATCCAGAAATTCCTTAGCATCATCAAAGCCATCAAGGTAGAGGACGACGAGGTCATGGTTTCCTGCGACGTGATTGCCCTATTCACATCAATGAACATCACTCTGGCCAAAGAAACACTGGCCTCACTGCTAGACAAACCAAGGACACAAACACCTGACAGCACCAACTCCATCTGCAAGGACAGCATCCTCAAATTTGTAGACCTGTGTCTCACAACCCACTTCACCTTCAACGACAAGATCTACAAATAAATCAACAGGATGCCTATGGGATCACCAGGACTCAGCAGAAATTAGAATGAACAGTCCTTCCCATGGTCCAGCCCAAGCTTTGGGTCCATTATGTGGATGACACCTTTGTCATCACGAAACGCAACAAATTAGAAGAAACTCACAAACACATAAACAACATCCTCACTGGTATAAAGTTCACCAAAGAAGAAGAGAACAACAACAGACTCGCCTTCCTAGATATCACAGTTGAACGAAAAGGCAATAGAGAGCTGCAGACCAGTGTTTACAGGAAAGCCATACATACTGACCAGATGCTCAACAAGAGCAACCACCCACAAATGGAGTTGCATCAGTGCGTTACTTAAATGAAGCACAACACAATGCAGCACCCAGAAACTACAAGAAGCTGAGGAAAAACACCTATACAATCTATTCGGGAACAACGGTTACCCAATTGATTTCAGTCTGCTGATTCCTACACAAAAGACCTAAATAATAAAGCACAACATGCCCAGAGACTCTAGCCACCCTGCCATACATTAAAGACATCTCAGAGATGACGACAGACTACTATGGCCCCTCGGCATCATGGGAGCACACAAACCTACCACCACACTGAAATAGCTCTTAATGAATTTAAAAGACCCCATACTAAAAACCAGCAGAACAAACATCACGTACAAAATACCCTGCAAGGACTGCAATAAACATTACTTGGACAGACAGACAGGAAACTAGGCCACCAGGATACACGAGCACCAACTCGCCACCAAAAGACACGACCAATTATCACGAGTATCCAAACACACAGATGAAGAGGGACACCAGTTTGACTGGGGCAAAACATCAATCCTGGGATATGGTAAACAAAGACAAGCATGGAATTCCTAGAGGCCTGGCATTCAAAGCGGAACTCCATTAACAAACATATTGATTTGGACCCCATTTACCAATCTCTCAGGTAAAGAACTGGAAGTGATATCACCCACCACAACAGACACAATACACAAGACACAAATAGCAAGCAGGACAGAACACCAGCGCTTCATCGGACGCTCACTGATGATGTTACCTAGCATGGTGACAAAACATCGGAGAGCAAATCTACCAGCTCAATGAGCAAACTTACAACCTGAACCTCAACCTGAGCTACAAATCTTCTCCAAAATCGCAAACTCAAGGTTTATCAATTCTAAGGACCAGGAAATGAAACATCTGTTAAGTTAAACCTCATAGATGTGATAGAGAAGGAATTCTTTCTGGTGTGAGCGCTCTAAAGGATTATATTTTGCCATGCGTTTTAATACCTTTACATTTGTGTTATATGTTTAAAAAAAAGTTGAGTCTATTCTGTTTTATCTTAACTTGTTTTATTGTTGAAACCAAATCTGCAGCATTGCACACTTGTATTACTGTTTGGGGGTCAATTGATCAATCTCCCAAATTACATTTTTCCCCTAATATTTATCATCCTCATCCAAATCCAAGGTGATTTCTAACTAATGTACTAATACTGTATTTGATTAACAGTTGCTACCCTTCCGCCTTTACCTAGCTTGCAACTAGTGTAAACCTGAATGTCATACATTCATTAATACAGGGCAACTGCCGTATCTATGGAGTCAGTTTCTGTGATTTCACTTACCCATGGTATACTGCGGCCCGAACATATTACATGGAACATTCCAGAACCAAGGACTAGGGGGCTACTGGGAAGGTAAATTTCCCATTTAAATGAATGAATTCACTACTATCCACAGTTCCGGGCATCTTTTAGATTAGATTAGATTCCCTACAGTGTGGAAACAGGCCCTTCGGCCCAACAAGTCCACACCGACTCTCTAAAGAGTAACCCACCCAGACCCATTTCCCTCTGACTAATGCACCTAACTTTATGGGCAATTTAGCATGTCCAATTCAACTGACCTGCACATCTTTGTGACTGTGGGAGGAAACCAGAGTACCCGGAGGAAACGCATGCAGACCAGGGGAGAATGTGCAAACTCCACACAGACAGCCACCTGAAGCCAGAATCGAACCTGGGACCCCTGGTGCTGAGAGGCAGCAGTGTTAACCACTGAGCCACCGTGCCGTCGTATCTATGATAGGTCTTGGAACATAAACGCTGTGGGTATAGGGGGACAACTGTATTCAAAACCTAATCCTTAGCTGCAGCTACATCTCTGAACTGGCTATCAGATCATATTTATTTATTTTAATATACACTAATTATTAATTTACTTCATTATAAATGCTATATGCATTCAGATACAGAACTTTATTTTTAATCTTTGCAGCATCTAGTATATTTTGAAGTTTTGTTCTTTCAGTCCCTTCCTGCCATACTCTGACCTTCATTTTCCATTAGTATTTTGCTTTTCTTCCTTGACTCCAACCCTTGATTTATTATGGTCACCCAAGTTTAAGCCCTCAACACCTTCTCTATTTCCTTAGCTACGCAGCTCATGAGAACATCACTCCCAGTACCATTCACATCTAGACCACTCCATTAGTATAGGTCCTCAATACTGGTGCCACTGCCCCAAGAGTTGGAACTCACTTCAACCACACCAGTCTTTGACCCACACATTCACTTCTCTAATCTTAATCATCCCTTGTCAATTTTCAAGAGATTAATTTTGAGGTGCTGCTCTTCAATTTATTACCAACCTTCTCACACTTCCTCAGCAGAATCCGAACACTGATTCTTCCCCTTTCCACTAAAGTTAGTCTCCAATTTGGAGCAGATATCTCAAACACTGGCACCAGGAAAACAACATAACCATCTCTCACTCTTTGCTCCAGGGAACACTGTCAATACCCCTTACTCTGATGTTCCTTATGACCACTACAATCCTTCTTCCCCTCCCCACTTCTAAATGATTTAGATTAGATTAGATTCCCTACAGTGTGGAAACAGGCCCTTCGGCCCAGAAAGTCCACACCGACCCTCCAAAGAGTAACCCACCCAGACCCATTTCCCTCTGACTAATGCACCTAACACTATGGACAATTTAACATACCCCCCCTCCTGCCCCGTACCATGTATCACTTCTTGTACCGTGGCTCATTACCTCAACCAATTTGCAGTCTTCATGCTCCCCCAGACAAGTGTAGAAAACCTCAGACTTGTTGAACAATTGCAAAAGCTGAGACTCCTGCCCACCAAGTTTCCATAACTGTTTCATTTAGTCACACACTCCTGTGCCTGTAAATGGACTCAAACAAAAGACCCTATCCAACAGAAGTTACCACCTCCTGAAATAAAGGTAACCTCTCTCTCCCTGATGATCCTCAATGTCTGCAGCTCAGCCTCCAACTAAATAACTCTGAGCCAAAGATTTCGAAACCGCAAATATGTTTGTCCTTGATCACACTGGCATCCAGAAGCTGTAATATTCTGCAATCTCAGTATCTGAGCTGCTCTGCAAATGTGAAATTATTAGGAATTGCTAACAAATTAATTTATAATTAATACAACCAACGCCACCCAAAAGCAATGCCAGTAAACTTTACAACTCAATGCTTACAATATTGATTAAACTCAACAGTTCCTATAATGCCAGTTAATGATTCACCTGCTTGTTCTGCTACACAAAGCTAAAAATCAAATGCTGGAGACTGAAAAAAAAGAGTAGAAAAGAAATCCTCTTTTCTATCCTCCACTGAACTCCTAATTTGATACATTTCTAGAAGTAGACTGTAAATGAAACATCTCTTCCCCCATGCAGAAGATTCCCACTTAGAACCAAATTCCCAGATAACTTGCTTGGTTCTGAAAAAGGGTCACTGGACCCAAAACAAGCTTAACTCTGCTTTCTCTGCACAGATACTGCTAGACCTGAGTTTTTCCAACAATTTTTGTTTTTGTTTCTGATTTCCAGCTCTTCTTTGGGCTTCCCCCCACTCCACCCAACTTGATTTTGTCTCACATCTCCATCAAGGTTGTGTGTGCACAAAGTGACTTTGAAGGGACTGCACACCAGCGACGAGTGTCAGCACACGAAGCGCAACATTGACTGGAAGCCATTGCTGCACACTGACCTCAGAGGCCTGTCAGAAAAAAAAAATACGAGCAGGAATGCTGCTGACCATGCTTCTTCAATGTCCAACTATTGCCTTGCTACTGTAAAATCTGTCTTATGATATCAATACCTGCTTATCAAAGAAAGCAGGAAACTTCTTATATTGTAGAGATAGACACATTTCTTAATTCTTACCAAAAAAAAAATTTTTCTTTTCAAATACGGCAGGTAGCTGGACAGTATATCAGGGTATACAAATCAAGTGTGTGAAGTGAAGTGTTTACAGTGATCAGTATAATTTAAGGTACAGTCTATGAGGTATATTGATTTAGGTTTAGTTTCCCACATTCCATGCTGTAAGATTCAATGACTCTATAACAAACTGAAAACGGTACATTAAACATGCACAGAGATAACACTAAGTTTATTTTGCACATGTTAGAAAATATAATTATAATAGCTTGAATAGATCAGCCACTAAAGTACTAATCGTTTATCAGTTTCAGTTAGAAACATCTGTCAGCTGTTGACACAAGAAGCATTAGTTTCAGCAAATCTTGCATTGACAATATTTAACTGCAAGCTGTAAGCAATACTTGTGCTGTCAAGGTTTTACATGAAGTATTCTGCACGTGTTTCAATATTCCTAGCACCTCTAAGTAAAACAAACCTACAAATAAAGTGCAGATGGAGGGGCTGTTATCTTTATCTGTCAATAAGAGATTCTGGTATCAAATGTTTTTGCAAGGAAAATATGAACAGCTGATCTGTCTGGAGTAATCATAAGCACAAGTAATCAAAACTACTTAGAATAAAAAAAGTCAAAATCTGAGGTGGTCACAAAAAAAATGAAAGAAACAGCATTCCTTTATCCTCTGGATTTCCTTAATTTAAATTTCTGAAGTGCAATAAATCAATCGTGTACCTTTTGAACAGACTCCAACAGATGCAAAATGTTCAAAGCAGCTGCTACACAAAATAATTTGAAGTGCAAGGGGCCTATAATTTTACAGGTATTATAATTGAAAAGAAAAAAAGTCCGCATGTATAAACATCTTTCTTGTTACAAAAATAAGACGACCTATCAAGGTTTTTAAACAGGGGATGATTGTTATAAATGCCTCTTCCTGCCATAAACATCATGCTCCTTTGTGTCAGCTGATATGCCAGTTTTGTTTTACTTTGGTGGTTAGACAATTCCTTTATGCCTTGAACTTAACAAGAATATTCAACATTTTTTAATATACATGCACAGAACATTAGATAATTTTTCCTATGTCGCTCATTTAAAAAAATCAGAATGCTATTTCTAAGTAATGTTTTTATTAAACTGACATGTAGGAAAATCTTCTTGCAGTGATCTCAGCAAAGACCTTTGCTCTATTTTCAAACTCTGTGCTGCTCCAATTCCAGCCTTTCGCACACCCTCTATTTTAGAAACTCCACCACAGGTGTCCACTCTTTCAAAGGCCCCAAAAGTATTCATCCAGAAACATCCAAACCTCTCTCTCTCTCCCCCACTTATTGCTTAAAATCAGTTCTGCCAAGCTTTTAGTTATCAATACTAATTTCTCCTTATAAACATTTTACGTCAAACAGTTTTGAAAAATCCAGGTATGAGCAGCTTTACCATGTTAAAAGCACTGTTTAAATGCAAGTTGTTGTTCCATAGTTTTATAAACTCACACTTAAATCTCTGAGGCATTAAAAAGCTTTTAAAACGATGAACAATTTTAAAATAGTAATGTCTAATTACATGTATCCTTATAAGTTGAAACTTTATTGCTGGAACAGCACAGCAGGTCAGGCAGCATCCAGGGAACAGGAGATTCGACGTTTCGGGCACAGGCCCTTCTTCAGGAATGAGCAGAGAGTGTTCAGCAGGAGAAGATAAAAGGTAGGGAGGAGGGACTTGGAGGAGGGGAGTTGGAAATGTGATAGGTGGAAAGAGGTCAAGGTGAGGGTGATAGGTCGGAGTAGGGTGGAGGCGGAGAGGTCAAGAAGAAGACTGCAGGTCAGGAAGGCGGTGCCGGGCTGGAAGGATCCGGCTGAGACAAGGTGGGGGGAGGGGGGATGAAGAAACTGGTGAAGTCCAAGTTCATCCCCTGCGGTTGGAGGGTTCCCAGTCGGAAGATAAGACGCTCCTCCTCCGACCGTCGGGTTGTTGTGGTTTGGCGGTGGATGAGTCCAATGACCTGCATATCCTCGGTGGAGTGGGAGGGGGAGTTGAAATGCTGTGCCACAGGTTGGTTGGGTTGGTTCGTCCGGGTGGCCCAGAGGTGCTCCCTGAATCGCTCCGCAAGTAGGCGGCCTGTCTCCCCAATATAGAGGAGGCCACACCGGCTGCAGCGGATGCAGTAGATGATGTGGGTGGAGGTGCAGGTGAATCTGTGGCGGATATGGAAGTTTCCCTTGGGGCCTTGGAGAGAAGTGAGGGGGGAGGTGTGGGCGCAAGTGTTGCACCTCCTGCGGTTGCAAGGGAAGGTGCCGGGAGTGGTGGTTGGGTCGGTGGGGGGTGTGGATCTGACAAGGGAAGACAGATGGCCTCCTTCTTCAAGGACCGCAATTTCCCCCCCGACGTGGTCGACGGTGCCCTCCACCGCATCTCCTCCACTTCCCGCTCCTCCGCCCTTGAGCCCCGCCCCTCCAACCGCCACCAGGACAGAACCCCACTGGTCCTCACCTACCACCCCACCAATCTCCATGTACAGCGCATCATCCGCCGTCACTTCCGCCACCTCCAAACAGACCCCAGCACCAAGGATATATTTCCCTCCCCTCCCCTATCAGCTTTCCGTAGAGACCACTCCCTCCGCGACTCCCTTGTCAGATCCACACCCCCCACCGACCCAACCACCACTCCCGGCACCTTCCCTTGCAACCGCAGGAGGTGCAACACTTGCGCCCACACCTCCCCCCTCACTTCTCTCCAAGGCCCCAAGGGAAACTTCCATATCCGCCACAGATTCACCTGCACCTCCACCCACATCATCTACTGCATCCGCTGCAGCCGGTGTGGCCTCCTCTATATTGGGGAGACAGGCCGCCTACTTGCGGAGCGATTCAGGGAGCACCTCTGGGCCACCCGGACGAACCAACCCAACCAACCTGTGGCACAGCATTTCAACTCCCCCTCCCACTCCACCGAGGATATGCAGGTCATTGGACTCATCCACCGCCAAACCACAACAACCCGACGGTCGGAGGAGGAGCGTCTTATCTTCCGACTGGGAACCCTCCAACCGCAGGGGATGAACTTGGACTTCACCAGTTTCTTCATCCCCCCTCCCCCCACCTTGTCTCAGCCGGATCCTTCCAGCCCGGCACCGCCTTCCTGACCTGCAGTCTTCTTCTTGACCTCTCCGCCTCCACCCTACTCCGACCTATCACCCTCACCTTGACCTCTTTCCACCTATCACATTTCCAACTCCCCTCCTCCAAGTCCCTCCTCCCTACCTTTTATCTTCTCCTGCTGAACACTCTCTGCTCATTCCTGAAGAAGGGCCTGTGCCCGAAACGTCGAATCTCCTGTTCCCTGGATGCTGCCTGACCTGCTGTGCTGTTCCAGCAATAAAGTTTCAACTTTGATCTCCAGCATCTGCAGACCTCACTTTCTCCTTGTATCCTTATAACACATTCTGTGAGAACAAGTCAATTGTGAACAGAAGAAAGGGCCTTTCATCGAGCATCAAAAGCAGAAAAGAGGTGCAGGAGCATAGTATACCTCAACAGAACAGAAAAAGTTCATGGCCATCTTTGTCATGAAATGTGAGACTACCAGTTCAGTTACTCTGTCACATCTCTTTCTCTCTTCCTTCCTCACCAAACCAATACTTCCTTGAAGCTTCCCTCTTCTGTGGATGAGTACTAGCAGCTTTCCCTAGTTCCCTTCCAGTTCTTCATGCCTTCTCTGAATACCCATTGTCTATGAGACACAACTGCCATTCTTTTGATCCAATCCCACTACACTACAGCCCATATTCCTGGCCTCCACACGCTTTGACATTGTATTTGGTTCCAAGGAAACAGCATTCAACACTCTTCTCAAAAAAGCCACCTATGACCTTCTTGACATTACAACAAACACCTAATTTTTACCACTCCCCCTTCTGTAAACTCTTTGAAAGGTTTGTTACTTCAAATCTCAATTTTCCACCTCTGTCACAGCACCAAGATGGCTCTAACCCAAATTACAAATGTGCTATTGTAACAATGTGAACAGGTCCGAGTGATGGGTGCACAAACTGTTATAAACATTGTCCTCTTCCAACATCTCCATTATCCAAGTGAGTGGAATTGCCTTTGCTTAGGTCCAATCAGTCCTGTAAAGCGGTGACAGGAGAATGGCCTGCAATTATTTATCTTCTTGTCCTTTTACAGCACTACCTCACCAGTATCTTTTTCAACTTTTCCAATGCCACCATGCTGGCAAACCACTAGCCATCAATCCAGGATGAATCAAACTCTTGTCTAATGAAACATTTGGAAGGCTGAAGTTATTACCGACATTCCTGCTCCAAACTTCATCTGCTCGTCATTTTTTCCAGCCTTTCCCAAGCCTCATGTTTGCCAAACCAGACTGTCCCCAGCCTCAGCAATCTCCCTACCTACTTCTTTCTTTGTGATATTGTTTATCTTTACCTATCTACTGATGGACACTTACCCAGGCTTTAATTACTATCATACTAAACAATCCAATGCTCTCTCGGCCAACC